>NW_010408925.1:0-681 GCF_000710305.1 Buceros rhinoceros silvestris | reverse complement strand
GGAAGAGCAAGATCGCTTGCCTGTAAAATCGGGAGTTGTTAATGATGGTAGTTCTAAGTATGAGGATATTGATAATACAACAGAAATGTCTTCAGAGACTGACACGGGCATGGTGGATAAAGAGTGTGTGATTAGTGCTACACTGAAACAACTGAAGAGTCTTGGAGTGACAATTGACTCGCCTGGCAACATGAAGCAAAATACACACAAAGTGGAGAACGCCAGGTAAAATAGTGGTTGTTTTGAGTAGTAATTCATAGATCCAATGAAAAATGAAGGCCGGCTCAATGAGCAAACAGAAGGGACTGTGTTCACTGCTACAGGGGATTTGTTTGCCAACTTGATCCACATTTCTGCAAAGATGAAGCACTGGCTCATGCTATGAGTATTTCAGATAGGTTTAAGAGCTTGACTAGCAAAACTCAGATTATTTAAATATGACACAAGTAGCTCTAGCTTGTTAGAGCATCTGGTGGCTCTTAAAGCATTGTGCATGCAGTAGCATACAATGCTCTAGAATAATAGCAAAGCTGCTTGAGTAATTTCAGTCCTTTGGGCTATGTCAAAGTATTCCAGAGAAACACTGGACTTGGGAGGCTGAACATTAAGCAGCTGTCACTGCTCCTTAACCTTTGTCTTGCACTTCAGGGGTATAAGTGAAATTGTTACGATGGCTTTGAT
>NW_010408924.1:0-8334 GCF_000710305.1 Buceros rhinoceros silvestris | reverse complement strand
TTATTAACTATTAAAACATAATAATTACTAATCTAAATACTTAAATAGCCATTACTAATGGCTCCTCGGTGGAAAAGGAGGTAATTTGATCTCATTTCTTCTTGCACAACATAGACACTGCTGTTACTAGAGTATCTACTTCTCCATCTTGTACAGAATTTATTCCAAGTTGCCATGAAGATGACATTTGCTTTTGGTGATTCATGCAGAAACAGCCTCCAACTCCTTAAAATACTGTTTACCTTTCATAAGGGATTTCACAGCTCTGAGGCTTTAATCACAGTCTACAGTATCAGTGTCATGGGTTGACTCTGGCTGGACACCAGGTGCCTGTCAAGCCACTCTATCACTTCCCTCCTCAGCTGGACAGAGGAGAGAAAATATAATGAAAGGCTTGTGGGTCGAGATAAGAATAGGGTGATCACGCTCCAATTACTGTCATGGGCAAAATAGACTCAGCTTTGGAAATGAGTTTAATTTATTATCAATCAAATCAGAGTAAGGTAATGAGAAATAAAACCAAACTTTAAAACATCTTTCCCCTACCATTCCTTTCTTCCCTGTCTCAACTTCACTCCTCTCTACTTCCTCCCCACATGATGGTCAAAATAGACTCAGCTGTGGAAATGAGTTTAATTTATTATCAATCAAATCAGAGTAAGGTAATGAGAAATAAAACCAAACTTTAAAACATCTTTCCCCTACCATTCCTTTCTTCCCTGTCTCAACTTCACTCCTCTCTACTTCCTCCCCACAAAGTTAGGCAGAGAGATGGGGAATGGGGGCTGTGGACAGTTCATCACATGTTTCTGCTGCTCATTTCTCCTCAGGGAGAGGACTCCTCACACTGGAGAGCTTCAGCGTGGGGTTCCTCCCCTGGGAGACAGTCTTCCACAAGCTTCTGCAACATGAGTCCTTCCCACGGGCTGCACTTATTCAGGGACTGCTCCAGAGAGGGTCCGGGGTGCAGTCCTTCAGGAACAGATAGCTCCAGTGCGGGAGTTCTGCCAGCAAATTTGCTCTCCATGGGTCCACAGGTTCTGCCACTTCCACAAGCTTCTGCAACATGAGTCCTTCCCACGGGCTGCACTTATTCAGGGACTGCTCCAGAGAGGGTCCGGGGTGCAGTCCTTCAGGAACAGATAGCTCCAGTGCGGGAGTTCTGCCAGCAAATTTGCTCTCCATGGGTCCACAGTGTGTGCCGCGAGCCTGCTCCAGCACAGGCTTCCCACAGGGTCACAGCCTTCTTTTGGGCATATCTACATGCTCTGGTGTGAGGTCCTCCACAGGCTTCAGGTGTGTATCTGCCCTGCTGTGGACCTCCATGGTAGGGGGGACAGGGGGGAGGGGTGACAACCTGCCTCACCATGGTCTTCACCACAGGCTGCAGGGGAATTTTTGCACTAGTGTGTGGAACACCTCCTCCATACCTTCCTGCTCCACTGGGGAATCACCCGTGGGCTGCTGGGGGACAACCTGCATCATCATGGTCTTCATCACAGACTGCAGGAGAAGCTCTATTCCTGCACCTGGAGCACCTCCTCCCTCTCCTTCTTCACTGATCTTGGTGTCTGCAGAGTTGTTTCTCTCGTGTTCTCACTCCCCTCTCCCAGCTGCTATTGCTATTGTACACGTTTTCTTCCGCCTTCTTCAATAGGTTATCACAGAGGTGTTACCACTGACTCTGATGGGCTCAGCTTTGCCCAGTGGAGGGTCTGTCTTGGAGCCAGCTAGCATTGTCTCTGTCGGACACTGGAAACTTCTAGCAGCTTCTCACGGAAGCCACCCTTGTAGCACACTCACTGCCAAAACACTGCAAACCTAATACAATTAGTTACTACTATGTTCTTTTTCACTTTGTGGAAGACTAAAGTCAAGTCCCAAACAAAATTATTTATTAAATCTTGTTCATAGCATGTCAGTGCATCCACCGGGGTCAGGTGTTTCCTGAGCTCATGTTTATAACTTTTAAATCTAGAGGGCTCATGCCAACTGAATGGGCTAGCTAGTGAAATAAAATGTGTAATTCTGTGGACCATAATGTTTCTTATATGCTTCTGTATATTCATCTTACACTGTTCCTATTATGCTTAGAAACTCTATGCTCATTGTGAATGGTACTCAAAAGTTTGGATTTCTGAGAAAATTTTTAGACACAAAGAATTGCCCATATAATACCTGTTCAAAACTACCAAATTATAAAATGTCTCTATTACTTTTCTTTGTTCTGATATGACTTCATTAAAAATACAGCATCATTATTTTTTTACCATCCCCAAAGTAAAAGCCACTTTGTGGGTTCTTTGATAGGTCATACTGAGAAGAAGGAAACTTGGTTGTCCTCTGATGCAGGTGTTTTACACTCTAAATTATGTGAGACATCTTTTAATAAAACTGCAGGCCAGAATAAGTTCTGTCACTAGTGTCGGGTAAGCAATGCAAGTCTTTGCATGACATGGCCGTTAGTTTAATAGGATATGGTAGAAAAAAAGCAATTAAGGTAGAAAATGGGCAGAGGACAGAAAGAATAATATTAGAAGCAAAATCATGAGTCTAAATATAATACTCTTGTCCTATGACTGAATCACTTATGCTGTCTCTTGTGCGCATCATTAATGGTGTACTTCAGAGTCATTTGCAGGACCAAGGAGTGGTGATATTTGCCTTGTAAATCTTACATTAGTTTCAGTTTCTCTTCCTCTTGCCTCTCATCTCTCCAGAGCATTACAGGATGTGTGAGGCTGTGGCAGTGGTAGAATGGAGGAAGTGTGTAGGTACAGAAGTTTTAACCCTTTCTGAAAACTTTCAGAGACTGTCACAGTTTAGTTACAGCTGCAAATGCTGATAATGTTATAGTCATGCTTTCCAAGGTTTTTCATGTCAAATTGACAGCCCAGCAGTTTTCCCCATGAGATCTACTGTGAAAAATCTGCTTTATGTACTATAGCTTCTGTTTCCTTATGTTGTGCAGTTCAGTTACGATTTCAGTGTCAGCTCCTTGCATTTCTTATCAAAACTATGAAATAGCACCCTTATAAGAAACAGCAGTTTAGCATAATGCTGCCAGTCTGCTCTTTGCCAATGTTGTGTCAGCTACTAATTCATTATGAAAACTGTGTGTTCCTGATCTTTCCCTTAACTCTAATGGTTGCTTATAATTTTAAATGTACATTGTTATTTCTGCATTTTGAGCTTTATGAAATAAAGTGAGGTCATCCCTCATTCTCTGCATATCTTTTTCTGACCTTCTTCAACCTCTGTCACTTCCTTTTCTCTTTGGAAATTAAGATGAACTGAAAATTCAGTTAGTGCATACTGTCCTTTATGGCCTTTGAATCAGATCTATTCTCTCGCTTTTATAAAAATGAAAGGATCTAGAGATGAAAAACATAAAATATACCTAAAATTAGATAAATATTGTCCTCCTACCTGAAAATATAAATGACAATACCGAGTTACGCTAAGTCCAGTATTCTGTCTCTGATGATAGCCATGTACTAGCTACCTACATATAATCATAGAAAGAAAAACCCCTAACATTTCGTATGTTCAGGCTCTGTGATTATGATCGTGAGTCATAAGTGTATGTTTGTATTTAATAACCCCTGATTTTTTTCTTCCTTGATTGTTTTCAGTGGCTTTTGAAACAATTGTAAATTTTGAGCAACCATCAAATCTTGCAGTGAAGTATTTTGCAACTTATCTATAAAGACTGCTAAGACATATCATCTTTTGTGGATTAAACCTTCTGTCTGATAGATGCATTTTATATCCATGTTTCTCATATTAGAGGAGATGATAGATTCTTCATGGTGTACATGATTTTAAAGACCCCTACACTACCCTATTTCCTGCACACACAAGCATAACTAGAATCAGAAGGTTTCATCATTCTGCCTCTGAAATCTGTTCCACACAATTAACCATCCTTTGCCTTTGCTCTTTCTATATGTGCTTTAACATAGATAGCAGAACTGGCCTGATCTTAGAGATGAAGGTACTGTGTATGGTGGTATGGATGTATGGTCGGATTATACTTTGAATATACTTTGATTATACTTTAGAATACTTTGTATTCTATTTTCTTTAACTGCTACTAAGTATTCTCATAAAACTATATGTAATCACCCAAAGATTTCAACACTATGTATCAGTTTTGAACCCATCACAAGAAAGGTAAGGCTGAGTTTTTCTTGGGTGTGGGTAACATCATTCTTCTCTTCATTGAAAGTCATGATGTTTTTTGTTACCTAGTCATTTGATATCAATCTTCTTCTGCAACTCTTAGCAGTTAGCCCGTATTCTCACCTCCCCAAATAGCTCTGAAAACTTTGATTATTTTTTATTCTTCTTTCATTCTTAATCTGAAGATCTTAAATGTATTTTAATTCTGCAAAATATTTCTTTAATTAATTCCTTTCTATTTCCTGCATCCGTCTCCTGCTACTTGTAACAAACCACTTTAAATTAGAACGACTCAACAGAAGTGAACTGCTTAGGCAATACTTTGTGTCTGCCAATGATTTGTTTTGCCAGCTGAGTTAATACACTTTAATCTTAGTAGTGGCTGATTCTTGATCTCTTTGAAAATCAGACTCTAATTAATTTCAATTTCAACAATTAAAATGAAAATTAAAGCATGGAGAATTTAGATAAGTTTGCATAATTATGTGCCTGAGATAACAAAGCAAATCAGTAACAAAGTCAAGAGCAAAACATGGCCCTCCTGAAGTCAGGAGCATTGACATAATGCAGTAGTTGTCAACACTCCTGACTAGACCTTCCCCTCGGTGAGGTAAAATTTATTCAATAAAGCAAGTCCTTTCACTAGGCAGTGAAACTCCTCTAGCCTCAAAGCATGTACTCATGACAACCCCACCTTACACAGACTTCATGGTTGTCATCCACGTATGCAGTTCCATAGATGGAAAGGGATGGAAAGGCAGAATCTGATACAGGACTGATAGTGGACACGCGATCTTTGGGCTTACACTCTCTTCTAAGACTCAAGAGCAGAAAAAAAAGGCATTTTGAACCCCGTAGGAAGTGAGCACTTACAGGTCCTGCTTACAATCTTACTGACATTCAAAGAAAAGTGAACCTTTGCTGGTTTCTTTGGACGGCTTGCAACAGTACAGGGAGATACAAGCAAAATTCTAAAAGGGTTACTGAAACCTACTGAAAACTAGTATTAAAATTATTGAAAAAATAATACAATTGAAGCATTTTGAATAGGATTTAAGGCAGCTTTTCTTTCACTGGTTTTAAAGTAAGCAGAATGGAAGAATGGAAATAGGATGCTGTAGGAGCCATTAGTTACACAATGATATAACAAGCAAAAAGTTTAGAGTTGGGACTATTCTAGCAGTGCAATGATTTGATCCTTAACCTCATTAGAGTGCTCTGTAATCAGGTTTTGGATGCTCTCACTTAAATTCTACTCTAATCTCTTTACAGCTGTTGTTAAACAACTCATCCTGGAGAAATCTGGGGCAGGATCAGAACTTGTGTTTACAATTGCATTTTCACTAGAACAATGCTTTGACCTTCCGTATTATTTCCCCTTTTGTTGAGCAATAATGTCTAACAGTGTAACAGCAGTTTTCTTAAATGAAATCCTCCTTTATGATATGTACGACAAGGCAGATAAATATTTGTGGAGATATTCTTCCCCAGTATCAACAGGGACTGCAAAACTTATGAACATAAGACACTTACTTAATCATGAAAATATAGCGTTTTGCAGTAATAGCCCGTAAACGAAACTGTAACTTTTTTTTTTCCTTGCTGTTTTGGTGAACTGTTCAGAGTAATGAGACGGAGTGAAAGAGGGTCTTTCACAGTGTCTGATTCCTATGGTCTACTCAGGAACTGGGTTGTTCAATTCCAAAGGATTTCTGTCAGGTTCTCTGCACTAAGATATATAGCTGAGAGAAATCTCCTAGGAGACGTCTCTGCAGTGTGGTAAAGTAGAAGCTTTGTAAGGGCTTTGATTGTAGACTAGAAGAGGCCAGGAAAAAAAATACTTGAATAAGAATTTGTTTTTCACTGTCTGAAGCATGAGGAGCAATTTTGATCTAAGTATTCAGTAACAATAATAATTATTTATAATGAAAGCATTGAGTGCTTAAGACTTTTTTCTTCAATAATTAAAAAATATAATAAAAAAACAATTTAGCGAAGATTAATCTGTAATGTTCACATTGCAGGCTAATCGCTATAGTCATTATGTTGTTTTCAGATCAATTGAG
Source organism: Buceros rhinoceros silvestris (assembly GCF_000710305.1). Lineage (NCBI taxonomy): Eukaryota > Metazoa > Chordata > Aves > Bucerotiformes > Bucerotidae > Buceros > Buceros rhinoceros. Next base: position 2,083 of record NW_010408924.1, on the reverse strand, counting down.
TTATTTCATTTAATAATAATAATAATAATCTTTCAAGCATGCTCAATACTTTTTGTTTTGTTGCACTGGAGAAACCATGATCTATTGAGGCAATGATCCACCAGCTGAAAAACTCAATTTCTCAGCCTTGGTGTGATAGGCCATAATGTGCATTAAAAGGACCATTATAGTTCATCATGTCAATGTTGCTGACAGTGATCTGACAGTTTATGACACTTCAGAATAATCTGGCAAATTTTAATAATATTATATGAGGGGGTTTTTTAAATGGAAAAAAGGCAACACATTAAATGTTTATATGATGGTCTAAAGAACTGCCTAAACACCAATATATCTCTGAAATTCCCAGTTTTACACATAGGAAAAAAAAAACCAAGAAATTCAAGGAGTTCTTTAAGATAGTTACTGTACTTATTTAACAACTTTTACACTTTAATAGGAAAAGTTTCTTCTAGTTTGAGTGAAGGAAGTGTTCACTAAAGCATGGTATTCATCCACAGGAAGTCATAATCATCAATGCTTTCAAGGGAAAACATAACTCAAAATCCTATTTCCAGAGTCAGAGAACTATCCAGAGAGGAAGGGACCTCTGCAGAGTTCCTGCACAGCTTCCCACTCAATGAAGGGTGAGCAAAGCAGTCGGAGAAAAGCACCTAGGGTGCTCAGGTCTTCTTTCAACCAGGTTTTGAAGATATCCAAAGAGGTCCCTTCCAACCCAAAGCATCCTGTGATTCTGTGGAAACTCTACAAGCTCTCTAGGCTTCATTACTTCATTATCCTAAGTTTCTTCCCCGCTGGCCCCTCTCCCCACCCACCAGGAACCTCTCTTATTTCGGACTCTGACCAATGTCTGTTGTTCCACACAGCAGCTCAGTAAAGTGTCTGCCTTTGTCCTTTTGACAACATCCTTGCAGGTACAGGTAAGCTGCTAATAAGTTCTTCCCTCCACAGCCCCACACAAGAAAGCCCTTTCTGCTCCAAGCTGATTCAGCCCCAGCCCCTCATTTTTATCTCACAGGGCCTAAAGTCACCAAAGATCTTGGTGACTGTGGCTGGCTTTGATCTGGTTTATAAACATTTTTTTCAGACAGAGTGCAGTATTCTAGATGCCAGTTGCATGAGCAATAGAAAATAATCCTTTCCAGTGGTTTCTGGGCTGTGTCCTGCCCACACCACCTTGAGTGTTGCTGCCCTTCATCACCACCTAGGTGTGAAGCTGGCTCCTGTTCAGCTCATTCTCCACCTGAGTGCAAGATCTCCCCTGATCTGCTCACAGCCTCACCAGTATTTCTGCTGGGGTCTGACTGCCATGGGCTGCCCCTTGCTTCTGCCCCAGTTGCATGGGGCTCCTGTCAGTCTCTTGATCTCAACAGACCCAGTGCCTGCTTTTTGTGTCAGCAGTACAAATTATTGCATTGTTCAAATGAAATGTCTTAGTGTATTTTTTGTCAAAATATGCTGCTACAAAAAATTTAACACAATCAACTCCTGTTCTGTGTTTTCCAGAACAGATCTTTACTTTTCTGTAGGAAGAAAGAATTTTTCAGAGTAATTCAAGATTAGTGTTGGACTGAAACCCATTGAAACCATTGGATCTAGCTGCCACCCATCAACTATAATGGTTGTGAAAAGCCATTAGTGAAAGAAGCATCTAAAAGACTCACAATGGTTACAAATGTCTAATCAGAGATGTGTGCTTGCTTTCAAAGCAAAAGCTGTGCAGGCCCCTCGGGATTTCAGTGGTTGAGGAAGAAAACTTTTGTGCCATAAAATGATTCTAAAAATTACCAGGGAGATATCCACACCATTTTCTTGATAAAATTTCACTATTCCAGCTGATTGCTATTAATTTAAACATTAATATTTGCCAGTGTAGGAGAAAAATTAGTAAAAACAGATGCCAGATATTTTTATTAACGGCTAAGGTCTGTGTCAAGCATATTAGTCATTACCCGACAACTAAGTTGTTATAGGTCTCTATCAAATGTGCCCTAAGAGTAATTATTATCACTAACAATACAATACTAACTTTTTTCAAGCTTCTCTAAGTTCTTGATTTCTAGTGATTGACTTCAGAGTATCA
>NW_010408923.1:49303-50530 GCF_000710305.1 Buceros rhinoceros silvestris | reverse complement strand
GGTGCCCGTGTCCTTCCGCGCCGAGAGCCCCGCCCGCCGGGCGGGTGTAGGGGCCCGTCCCGGGCAGCCCGGCAGAGGCCGGGCTCACTGGGCCTTGGTCTGCGCCAGCCGGGTGGAAGCTTCACCATGTTTACGAGAGCAGCAGGCGCTCTGGGTTGATGGGCGAGAACATCTGCGGATCTCGGGGGTGTTCTTGACTCTCCTGTATTTTGGGCAGTGCCAGTTTTACCGAGCAGGCTGTGTGTGAGAGGGGGGCCCCTAAGGGGGCCGTGAAAGGCAGCACTGAAGGAAGCTGCCTGCCCGTACTGAGTTAGTTCGTGACTGCCAAGTCATCACCCCGTCTTGCCGCTTTCTCTGTTTTGGCGGAGCTTTCGAAGTTCACGTTAAAGCCACAACCGATAGGGCAGAAGATGGTCGCACTTGAAAATCCTAGACTGTTTTTAAAAAGTAGGTTTGTAACCTCAAGGTTATATATTTGTGTATAAGGGGTAAGAATGCCACCCTAACTCTTTATAAACTAGACTGTTGTATTTTTCCAAAGTTTCACTGAGTTTATAAACAAAAAGTTTTTTCCCCACGACTTGCCTGTAACTCAGGATGTGGTAGTTCTGTGTGCCTGGGGCATTGTTTGGGTTTTGTCTAAGTACTCTCTGCTGCACTGCCATAGTAAGCTGAGGTACATCACAAAATTTTTTAATTTACCAAACTCTTTCTAACAGTGAAATTCCGGACAAGTCCAAAGAGACTGGAGTGTCTGCATCAGTTATGAGGGAGAGACTGAGTCAAGCACAGCTGTTAAGGAAGTTAGGTTTGTGACTTTGGTGACACTGTCACGTACGAAGATGATGTGCTCTCAGAACTACTACTGTTCAGCATATAAGTGCTGGCCAAAAGAACGAAGTGTTCTTGAGTTTTGGTCAGCTGTAATAAGCTTCAGTGCTTGCTTAGGGGGAGAAAACATTTTGGAGGAACACATTTCATTTGAAGGGGGTTGTCTCTTTCCTCATTTCTGATCTGAGGCATGTCTCTCCTAAGCCTCTGGCAGTAGGACAATACTATTAAATTGTAATTATTGAAGCTTAGGTACAGTTGTCATTGGGAGGATACACCTGCATTAGTATTTTAACTCAAATAACAGGTGTACTCTTCAAATGAGTTCCCAGTCATTTTTGCTTGCTGAAGTTTGCTTCGTGTTACAGTGTGATGTGGGAGGGTGTGAACGCTCTT
>NW_010408923.1:29934-49213 GCF_000710305.1 Buceros rhinoceros silvestris | reverse complement strand
CTTCCTTTTAGAAGAAGCTAAACTAGGAGGTGCACTTCAGTTGTGAGTGGGTGTTATCAGACTAGATAAGGTAATATGAAATAAACTCACAAAAACTTGTATGGCGTGGATGCTGGATTCTCAATAACTGTTTATTTTTACAGAGTTGCTGTTTGTTCTGTATTAATTTGTTACTGTAGACGTAAGCTGAGCCTACCATCAGTAGAGCGGGTAGCTGGAATACAGCTGTAACACAAAGGCACCAGGTATCGATCCCTAAGCTTTCAGACCTGTAACTGAGACAGCTATTGCCTAAGCTGCAAGACTTGGATTTCATAGCTCAAAGGCTGTAGATCAGCTACAAGAACAGTAAGCAAAAACACCATGTGGAATAATTGTCAACATTGTCAGCAGCTTTTTCATACATATTTTTCCCAATTTCTCAATAGTTTTAATTTTCAGTTCAACATTTCCATTACTGAATGGCTCTGAAACTTAGAATGTTTTAAAAGTGCTCTAGCCACATAAGGATAAATAGTTTTCTTTCTTGTAAGGTTTTAGTGACTTAAATGAATAAAATAATTTGGCATATTTGCTGGAAGAGTAACTGGCTTTTGTCAGCATTTATTGAGTTACTTTTCCCCTCCTACTTTCACTTAGCCTTTGTGGCAATATAATGAATTAATGTTGTGCTCCTGTCACCATCACCATATTTGAGATTTTTCTGTTCTGCCTTGAGTGGTTGGTTTAAGAGAGCAAAACAAGTCAGAATATCTTAGTCTTCCTCTTAGGGCTTACTTTCTCAGTGAACCAGTGTGATAATTACTATGAGGTACTTTAAAAATGCTGCTTACAACTGAAAACCTGAAGTTCCACATACTCTATTTAAAACATTCTGTTCCCCAAGGTACTGGTGAGTTGAGTGGCTGGTGTCTCTGTGTGTGAAGTAACTAAAATTAGTTACGAGGATAAGCTGGACAACTGATTGCTGCTGCTGTACAGATTTATTTATGTTTCGAGATAGTTTCAGTATAATGGCTGAAAAGCTACAGTAATGAGAAAATTTTAAGATTTGCATAGGTAGCGAAAATGCTTTTGTGATTACAGCCTTTTTTTTTTTTAACAAGTGTTTGTAAATGCTACATAATGCCAGCAGCTATGTTAAAGTAACTCCCACTTTTTCCTTGACTTTCCTGTGAATCAGTCATCTTTTGGGTTAAAGAGAATCATCAGTTTAAACACCTGTAGATCTATATGTCTAGCTTGGAAACTAGTAGCTGATCCTGTGTTCTCAAATCAGGTCCAACCTAAAAAGCTTATCAGAATTGGGTCGCACAAAAAACTTTTTGTTTATAAACTCAGTGAAACTTTGGAAAAATACAACAGTCTAAAGAGTTAGGGTGGCATTCTTACCCCTTACACGCAAATATATAACCATGAGGTTACAAACCTACTTTTTGAAAACAGTCTAGGATTTTCAAGTGTGACCAATCAGAATTGTGTAGAGTCCACTGAAAATTGCTAACTTGCTTTCTAGAGCTCAGACTTGAATTTTTTTCTTATACAAAGGTTAATGTATTGTGCAAAAGTCTGTACAATAACAATTGTTTGAAAAGCACTGGTAGGCTGTTGGAATATTTTGCCAGCAATTTTACTGTTTTAACTTAAAAGCCTCTTACCAGTCCCCCTTCAACCAGTGTATATTGGAGGATCTGAGCAAAGTTCCCAGTTAGTTCAGGCTCTTGCAGCTTGGGATTGACAGGGCCTTAGCGCTTTGCAGGTCTTAAGGGATCTGACCAGAGAGCAACAGGAGTCTTGTCGGAGTAGCGACCATAGACTAACAGTTACTTGATGTGGAGGTATGTTTGAATCATTCTCCCTGAAAGCTTTCTTCTGACTTTTATTTTAGAGATGGGAAAATCACTTTCTCACCTGCCTATGCACACGTGCAAAGAGGATGGCTGTGATGGAGGCACAGTGTCTGATAACATGAGGAATGGGTTAATTCACTCAGAAATGCACAATGAAGACAGCAGATGTGGAGATGTATCACAGTTTCCCTATGTGGAATTTACAGGAAGAGACAGCGTCACCTGTCCGACTTGCCAGGGAACAGGAAGAATTCCACGAGGTAAGTTTACCTTATTTCTCTTTTTAATGTATAAATTTATCTCGTAACTGTGTGCAGTTGTAACTGTAATAATCTCTAACAAATAACTCTCCTAGTCAAGATGAAGTTTTTCATCTTTTTGACTTGTTAGTCAAAGTCTTTTGTCAAAGACTTTGTCGAAGTCAAGTATTTTGTTGTGATTATGCTGGATGAATAAAACATAAATTGAGTTGGCCTTGGCTGACCGTTACCTGTTGGGTCCTCTCTTTTCGATACAATTCCAGTGTTCCTTGCTTCTCAGCTTTAAATTTGTGCACATCTCTAGTTCTTGCAAGTTGAATTTCCAAAAAAAGTCACAAAAATAAAGGTTTGCTTTTTTTAACTACCTATTTTAAAGTATTTGAACCAATGTATAACTTTTAAAAAATAGCTGCAAATATGAAGTGTTAAAATAATCACTAAGTGTGGGGAGAAAAAGGGTGTATGCATATATGACAGTCAATCTAATGTTTTTGGTTTAAAAATTTGAATTCCTTAAAACTAAGGTTTCTTATCTCAAAATGTGAGATAGGTTTTGAGATAAGTAACCTCCCCCACCCTATACTTCCTAATTGTATTGGCATTAGGGAGGCAGCCTAGTGGAATTGAAAGCTTTATAACTGGTGGTGTTTTTAAATAGCAAACTACTATTCTGAACATAGGTTTGAAAGGGTTAAGAGCTGACATCATATTTGGTTTTTGTTACATAATGCTTTGGATATTGTTCACAGTTGGAGGAAAAACTTGTTTATTTAAAGACATAAAAGTAAATTACTAAATTGAAAAATACAGTTCTAAAACATACGCTGCCATCCTGCAGAAGCATGTTATCTGGGACATCCCTTGTCTTCCTGTTGGTGGAAAAGAATACGTTCAATACAGATTTTTTTTTTTATTATTTTTTTGAAAGCAAAAATGCTGAGTTGTCAAGTTTTTCAGCACTTAAATCCTCTTCATACTGAACACTGTCCAGACCCATAAATTACTTTAATCCACTGTTGTTTCAGGTTATCATTTGGAAGAGAGCTGTGTGTAGGGCATTGGTATCCAAGGTACTGGATGTTTTTTAAAGGATATGGAGAAAATTGAAAACTAGACTTGTGTGCACCGGTGAGGAATTGAAAACTTGACATGTGCTACAACACCTTTTACCTGATTATGTATAGCAAATTTTCTTTCCATCACTGCTGTCAGTGCCTCTCGTTTTCTTTTACCCTCCCTTTGTCCCATCTGTCCCTGCTAGGCAGATGGCCCCAGCTGGGAGCTGAAAATATGCATGATGTGGCTCTCCCAGAAAGGAATAGGTTGCACAGCAATTATCTTGGTGCCCAACAGTTTTGTTTGCTTACTGCCCTCATCGTTTGCTTTTCCTTTTCTTTTAATAAAACATTCTGCTTTATTACACCTCTACATGATAAGCCACCTGAATGGCTATTTAGAAACAGACCTTTGAAAGGATATCTGAAAATGAGCAACAAGAGTGGTAAATGCAGTGTGCCAAGGCACAGCCTTTTACTTCAACTATGAGATCTTCCTTTGATGGGGGGAGGAACTGATGAGGATGTTTTATGATTGGGACTGCTTTGCTTTTGCCAGAACTTTTATCTGATATAGTCAGATTATTGGGTGTAAAAGCTCTTGGAACTGATTTCGTCCAACAGCTTGGGAAAATTGGCTGTTTTCTGTGCCATATTGTCCTTGTAAATGTGCTTCAGTCAAAGCAGGTTCTGGCATAGTTCACAGATGCTCCTATCTCATCTGGGAATAGTAAGTGGCGAGGAGATCAGGATATCTAAATGTGTGTTAGCTATTAAGCTTTGTACTACAATGTATTCTCTGAGTACCTCTGAATTCAGCAAATTTGAAGTGTGGAAGAGCTATGCAACTAAAAATTCTTGTAACTGAAAGACTACAGAGAAAGAAGTTTGTTTGGTTTGGTTGGTTGCTTGAAAAATTTGATAATGTCAACGGCAAGTTTTACTCACAAAAGTGCTAAATAAATAATTAAATAATAGTGGTATTCCTATGTTCAAAAGCTTGTTTCTTCGGAGGATTCTTGGATGTGATAAATTAACTCATGTTTTTCTAAATATTAAACATTTTGCAGTAACTCTTAGAAATGTATGTTGTCCACAAGTTCTAATGAAACAGTGTGATTAAATCTACAACTTTAAATGAGTTATTAGAAGTAAGACTGTCTTTTCAATTGTTCTTTAGTTTGGAGATTTTTGAGGGGAGAGGACAGCTTTATCTTTTCAGCATGGTAAAGCAGGAAAGTAGGACTGTGCTGTTTTGTTCAAAGGTTGAAGATGAAGTGAAAATCTGTTTTAAATTGGTAAGAGGTTTTTTAGAAGGTTGATATCACATACTGCTACCTGCTTCATTAGCATGCTTTGCTTATCTTGGAAGTGATTCCATGCTGAATCACAAAATGGTTGATTAGCTAAGCATTAGTGCTCATCAAATTATGCATGTGGCTTAAAAAATGCAAATCTGACTTGGTCTTGAGGCCTGTCTGTTCTCATATGGATGAATCTCAATTCTATTTTCTTGCACAGCAAATAGCAAAAACTGTAAATGCAGATGTAGTCCATGTATTTTCAACAACTCACCTGTGCTTGTGTCCTTTATTTCTGTTGCTAAGATACCTCCCTTTTAAAAATCAGTCTAGTGAAGTAACTTGTTGCGTGAAGAAATGCCAATAGATACCTTTTTGACTTCCAGAGTGCTGCAACTCAGTCCCATGAGAAATGGTTGTATAAACCAGTGGTTTCCAGAATGCAGCATACGTAAAACCTGTGTTGCCAAAGCCACCGAAATTGATGTTTGGTTTTGGTTTGTTTTTTTTGTAAAGAAACTTGACTTCTTTTCAGAAGAATACATGTAGAATGCTTTCTGGATCAGTTCTTACTGCCTGAACTGCCGAATTTTCTGTCCTAGGACTTTACATGGTCTGGCACAGACAGCTGGGAGCTGTTGATGTACCTAGTTTCTCTTGAGAAAATGGCCCCAGGGGCATGCCACCTCCTGTGCATGTATGCAGCACAGAGGCAGAATTTGTTGCTGGTTTTGGTCTTTGTGGGCTTGGTGTTTTTTCCTCTCCATGTTGTATAAACCATGGTCTATTTCAGAAAGTGACATAAGCTACAGAAGTGTTCTACCTGTGCCCTTTCATGGAATTTAAACGTTTATGCTTAGTATTTATTCTTTGGTGCCAGTAAGTGTCATAAGGGGCACTCTTTGTTTGAAGTAACTGTTTATTCTTTGTTTGCGTAAATTCTGAAAGGGTGTTTTTGTTTCCAGGGCAGGAAAATCAGCTGGTAGCATTAATTCCATATAGTGATCAGAGACTGAGGCCAAGAAGAACGTAAGTTAAAAACTGGAAAACGTGAATCTACAGTTAATGCTCTTGTAGTTAAAATTGAGCAATTTAAAGGAAATAGTGTTAAGGAGAATAAAACAAAAATTACTGGAATGTTTTCTTGCATTCAGTATTGACAGAACCCTGTTCTTAAGTAATATCAGCCTTAACCTCTAACTCTTGGAGTTGTTTATTAACAGGTGTACATACTCCTGTCATGGTATGTTTTTTAAAACTAAGTAATACTGTACGATCTCTTCATGTAGATACTTACTTGAATGTCTACAGTAATTATGCAAGTATTTATCAATCTCTGTAGCATTTTAATTGATCTAAGCAGACATCTTCAGTGTTATAGTCTGAGTAAAGTGATAACTTCTTTAGAGCTACTACTAGAAATTAATTTGTAAAGCTCTGAGCAGCTCACAAAATGAACAAATTAATCATTCTGATCAGCTTTTTTTTTCTTCTAGGATCTACTTAAAGGTTTAATTATAGTGCTCAAGGCTTCTAATTCTGACACTTTTTGGCATGGTTTTTTCCTTAATGTTTGGATGTTTCTGTAGAAAACAGAAATGAGTGCCAGAAAAAAAACATACAGTAACTTCACGTAATATTATCCTGGATCATATATCTGATGTAATAGTAGTACCAATTTGAAACATATTAATTTAATGCTATAATTTTGAAAAATTTGGAGATCCAGTACAGTATTTTATTTTTGATAGAGACAAACACCCTCTTTTATATTGGGTTAACTGTGAATCTCCTGTTCCTTAGCAGGATTCTAACACTTACTCTGAAAGCTTTTATGACAGAGAATCCCATAAGGCCTAAAAGAGCTTCTCTGTGTCTTGTGCAAGAGTCCTGCAGAATGACAAAAGTTCTGCTGTAGATAATGTAAAGAGGAAGTGCTTGTGTTTCAAAGCACATAAATGTTTAAGTCTTCCATTTTCCTCTTTAAGTTACAAATGTTGGGGGTGACACATTTTGAAACTTGATTTCTGGTATATATATACACAAGAGTAATGTCTGAGTTTGAGACAAATATGAAATGCAGCATAGCTTGTTCCCCCTGTATCCTCCCTCCCCTTCTGCTTCTGAAGCTAGAAATAGACTGAACTAGTTGTATTGTAGTCATGCTCCTTATCGCTTAAAAGAACGTGCCATTGTTGTTTGATGTGCTTTTGACTCTGAAATAAGCTCTCTTTTTTTTCTCCAGAAAGCTCTACGTGACTGCTTCTGTAATTGTATGTTTACTACTTTCTGGACTGGCTGTATTCTTCTTGTTTCCTCGCTCAATTGATGTTGAATACGTTGGTGTGAAGTCAGTGTATGTCAATTACGAACATACTAGACATATAATATATCTGAATATTACGGTAAGTCTAGCTGTTTGTTTGGGTATTTGTAATGAATAAATGCAACAAGAGATACTACTGTGACAGTTCAATATACATAGAAGTTGTGGTCTAGTTAGTAAGCTTAGTGCCTGAGGAAATACAAGCAGATACAATGACCAGTTTGAAAAATGTAACTGCTCCTGCCGTGGCTGATTCCTGTAGCTATAGCTAATAGAGGTGTAGTTACAAACTACCATTGGGTCTTCTGTTTTCATGGGAACAGTGGCTTTGAAGTCATCTTCGTTATTTTTGGAATATGGGTGAAATGTAGTGTGCGTATATAGGAACATTATTAAACGTTTTCCTGGTGATACGCATCTGTCAAAATAGTTTTTGAGGAAACTACCTTAAAACTTCAAGGAGTTTCCATGTGCTTTTTGACTTCTTGGTAACGCAGTCAATACAGGATTGCATAAGGACTTTTGGTAGAGTTCCTCATTTTAAATAAAGCAAAGCAGCTATGGGAGAAAAGGGTTCTGTGATAGCTAAATTTCCTGGAAGGAATAATTGAGGATAGGAAGAAATGCAGTGTTTGCAGTGGAGGGTGGTCACCAGAGAAGTTGTGCAGAGATCTGTGCTGCTCAAGGTATTCACAAAAAAAAAAAACCCTGAAAGGGCTTAAGCGTTACTTCCTTCCCCTCTAATCCTAGAGGCAGGAAAATACACTTGCGTAATTTCGGTGTTACTGTCTCAGGCACAAGTTTCAAAATGTATGCTCATGGAGATACACAGAATAGATAGCTGCTAGTGTTTTGTGTTTGTGGTTTTTTTTTTTTTCAGAATACACTAAATATAACGAACAACAACTATTACTCTGTTGAAGTGGCAAATATCACAGCCCAAGTTCAGTTTTCAAAGACAGTTATTGGCAAAGCACGGCTAAACAACATCACCAACATTGGTCCTCTGGATATGAAACAGGTAAATAGGATAGGCTTTCAAAGTGAATACGTGTTAATCTTCATGCAGATATACTCATCTGTGTTTTCATTGCCTTTTTGTTTTTCAGATTGACTATATGGTGCCCACAGTCATACAAGATGAAATGAGCTACATGTTGTAAGTGTACTCACCTCTAAATATCACATGGGTCTTATTAAAATTACAGCAGTGCTAAAATCAACTTTTTTCAAAGTCAGGAGAAATGTATTTGCAGTGATCATGTAGCATTTTCTTTGCATGAGTTTAACGGTACTGAAAAATAATTAAACCATGGTTGTTTCAATAGTTTCATGTAGGCTTGCTGAACCTGGCTTTCAGCACTGATGGTATCTCTATCCCAGTGTTTTAGACCTTGGCAATAGCTAGAACCTGCTGCTTTGGGGGTGAAAGTGCAGGTGTGTTTCCCCCAACAAGCTCTCTAGTAACGTAGAGAAGATTTGTCTTCAATTCTGTACTAATTAGAGGGTAGTTTGTATTTCTTTTCTTTGCACCACATGTATACAATGGTAAGCTTTTTAATGCAGATAGCACTGGGAGTTGTACAGTGGGTCACATTGTGGTGTTTCCCCAGCTAGTCAGTTTAGGTCTTGTGTTAGTTATAACTAGCTACTTGTTTGGATCCTGGAGAGTATGCGTCCTGCAAAATCAGCTTAGGTTGAATATAGGAGATCTTAAAGACCTTAAGTTCTGTGTACAGTCATCTTGATTCAGCAGACCCATATGATGAAATCAGCATCACACAGGGCATTTCTACATGTGTATTTTAGTGAGCTGAGTCATTGTGGCGTTCACCTTCAATGTAGTTTCCTAGCTACAGCTTTGTGCTGTGTGGTGTCTTTTGTTTTTTTGTTCACTTATGTGGTTGGCTTGTGTGTTTTTTGTTTTGTTTTTTAAACAAATTTAATTCCAGATAATCTGGACTTAGAAAAATACAGTATGGTTATTTTGTACCTCTCTGCTTGTCAGCTAGTATGTAGTGTTGGTATGAGCTGATTTTACATAATGTTACAGGTTGTCTATATTTTGGATTAGAAAACTACAATAACTGAGAATATTTCATATGGTCTAACAAAATTATTTTTTAAGACTAGCAGGAAAAAAGTATTTGTCATTACTACAGTTAACAGTGTGAACTTTTAATAACCAACTCTTTTATTTGTATTTTCATACAGTTTGGATCACCTGTGTTCATTCACTGTTTAATACTTCATCATATGTTTGCTGCTGCTGGGGAAAGGAAGTGGCAATGGCATGCAAATATTGTGGGTGTCTGCCACGCAGTCTTAATGCACTGATCACATGCCTTTCATTCCAGAGCTGATAAATCTGTGATGAGGAGCAATTGACTTACGGGATGGGGAGTGTACACTTAGGTAGTGCACTGTATAGCTGGTATGTGGGTACATGTCAAAAAATGTAAGTCTGAAAAGAGTATCTTGCAAGAGAACAGTAACTTTGACTTCAAAATCTCTGCATATTGATTAAAGGTTACTTTGCATAGTACAGAAGTGGATGAGTGCAAAAAAAGGAACTTTGCTAAGTTGATAGTTTTTGAGCAAGAATAACAAGCCTTCAGGAGTTTTTTTCATAGAAATTGCTGCTTTTACAGGAAAAGATGCTGAAGTTGGCGTAACATTGATCTTCTGTTGTAAATATTCCTTTCTATATATATATCACATGAAATTGCAGCAAATTATGTCTATATTCCTTCACATGAAAAGTGTTCCTCAGTGACAAAGTGATATTAAATGTGCTTTAATGTAGTGATACAGGTTAACTTTCACTAGCTTTTGAAAGATGGAGTGAACACTGTTTCACAGAACGCTTTTACTGGCAAGCATTATGTGTAAGCAAGCACATGTGAATACAGTTCATGTGAAAGCAAGACTATGTATATAAAAAAAGACCTAGGTGAGTGTGTAATCACTGGCAGTGTGTTTCAACAAGTGTTTTAGTTGCCATTGCTAGCAACTCTGTAGTCTCTAGTATACACAGATAGCAGAATTTCCAGCTGAAGCCACAATTCTTGCTTTTGAGATCATTACCTGTAAAAACTTGATGCAGATCTAAGAATTGTTCTTTCTTTTTTTCAGTGACTTCTGTACTTTAGCATCTATCAAAGTGCATAATATAGTAGTGATGATGCAGTAAGTATGGAAACTTCCTATTTGTATGAAACAATTTTAAAAGACATGTAATTCTTTTGAAATATTACTCAAATACTTAATCCTGGAGTCTGGGCATCATAGATAAAATGAAATCAACCTGCTTTCTAGTGTAGTTCCTTTCTATAGTTCCTGAAACTGAATTGTGTCTTTTGACACTGTGGTTGCGTAAAGACACTTGAATAGGCAGATCTGTCATTACTGTATCTGCTCTGCAGTGGGCTATAATGGTGGAGCTAATAAGGTCTCAAATACTTTGAAATGAGCTTGTGTATCAGCCTGTGTTCTAAAATTGCCAAGACCTTTGTAATCTTGAAGCAGTTACAGGCTTTAGTGCTCTGCCAGAGTCCACTTTTTGTGACTGATTGCATAAATAACAGAATGGTGGGATCATTGTGGGCGTGCATGGGGGAGGAGGTGTAGACCAACCGTGGCTGTAGCTTCTCTTACCATTTGCTTTCTCATTGCAAAGCAAGGTATTCATGAGTAAACCTCAGCTTTACCTTTTTTTTTTTTTTTTTTTTTTTTAGGAAAAATGTCTGTGCTCAGGGAACCAAATGTCTTTCATGGAAAAAATCTGTAGTAAACTACTATTATTTTTAATTTTATTTAAAACTTACTTGGTTCCAAAACCTTTTCCTTAGAAACCCTAGTAATGTAAAAACACTGATCTTTTGAAGAGACTTGAGTTTCCTGTCCTAAAGCAAATCTCTCTTCTGTTTTGTCTTTTTAAGAGTGACCGTGACAACCTCTTACTTTGGCCACTCTGAGCAAATATCCCAGGAGAGATACCAGTATGTGGACTGTGGAGGAAACACAACCTACCAGCTGGGCCAGTCAGAATACTTAAATGTACTTCAACCTCCACAATAAAAGCACCTGTTGATTAGCGTGGAATGACTGCTGGTGATGCTTGCAGAGATCTGTTGAATAGGACTGGTACTACATGAAGGGAGGAGGGTATGCGCATGTAAAGCATACTGAAATTGTGACCTGTTCACTTCAGATGCAAAGAGGGAAGAGGTGCAAAATGTACATAGATGCACTTATTTAATGTTGTGTTTTCCCCTTCGGTTTGCTTTCTGTTACTGTAAGCACTTCTGTCAAGTTGTGTGGTGGGAGGGAGAGGGGGAGTATCAGATTCTTGAACTGAATTGGGACCTTTCCTTACAGCGTGGTACATCAACTTAGAGTAACAGTGTGTATGTCTGTGTTCAGGTGAAATGTGTCACTAATAAGCATTTTAGGAAAATTGACACTCATAAATTTTAAGTTTATACTTTGGGTCTTGATATTTGATTGTTGAAACTGACAGTATTACTAATTAAGTAACCAGATAACTTTGAGGTGTCTGGGTGTGAAACCTCTGTAAGTAACTCAGTGGCAGTAGTTCTTTACTTTGGGATTCTGCTTTCCATTTGCTATCCATGATTAGAGGTGATACACAGTCTGTGAAAGCCAGGAAAGCTCTCTTAGATGACACTATACTGGAATGTGCAAATTCTAGAATCTGGCATTTTTTCATTCATAATTCCTACTGCTACCTCTGGGATGTTGTAAGGAGAATGTATGTTGCTGGATTTAAAGTTGAGTTTAAAAACAAAACAAAAAACAACCCCCAGAATCATCACTGACAAAGGAAAAATTCAAGACTCCAGAAAATGAATGGATAAAGACTTGACAGTATCTTTCTACTTTGATTTTAGTAAACTTTTGAGTACAGCTGTTAAAATCAAGATTGTGTGGTAGGAAGTAGGTGGGAAACCATGTGAGCATAGCTTTGGGCAGCTTGATGTAAATTTTCATCATTTTTATTGTTTTAATCTACTGTGTATCTAAGCTACTTGTAAGTATTAATATGTTGAGGGGTGTATATATAGTGCACAGGCTCAGTAAGCAATGCAGTAGTTACCTGACTCTCCAGAGCACTCGCAGTCCACATCAAAGTTACGTAAGGGACAATAAACCAATTCTTCCTGTAAGAGTAAATGCTGATGTAATCATGACTTATAACAGAGTTATTACATAGTTTCAGTAGGATAGTTTGCACAGTAAGAATTTCTGGGGTTATCATCAAACGTGATGATTATAAATTTGGGGTCCAAAGTTGCTTAACTTTGGAAAGCTGACTGTTCTAAGGGTTAGGTACAAAACTTTTTATTTAACTAGATCAGGATTGGTTTATTTCTGAATTAAATACGATGCAGCTGTAAGGAGGTACTATTGAGACTGTGGCATTGCAATGAATAATATATTTTTTTAAAATAGATGTTTTGTGGTGTTCTATGCTGCCTATCTCCTGGAAATAAGTATATAAAATGAATTAACAATAAACACTATGGAAAAAGGCTGCTGAGAAACTTCTTCCAGCTAACAATCACTTATGCTCCAGTACTTCAGTGAAGGTACATGCCTATCTTATTCTTTTCTTGATAGGCCTTTCTTTGGTGGTCCTAACTGGGTGTGTGGGGAGAAGAATATTGTTGATGTAAGACTGATTTAAAAGAAGTTACATAACCATACAAAAAAACCCTCCTGAATTGCTATGAGCATTTATTCTGAATGTCTATGAAAAATTTTGGAACCTAAACTGTCAGTTTCATATAATTGTTGATAAGATGATGATGTCAGCTTTTGGCTTTGGAGAGCTGCCGCGATAAGAATAGTCGATTCTGATGACTTACTGTAGTTCCGTTCTGAAAATTATTCTTAAGTCTAGGCACTTGAAAGTAAACATTCTTTATTACAACTTACAGTCATGTAGGAAACCAGTTTGCAATTGACTCTAGCCTTTCTAGAGTACAGATGAGGTTCAGTCCTGTGGCTGATAAAATGCATGCAGAAGCTTGTCTGATAGTCTGAAAAGATCCAGGTGATATTTAAAGACCAGTATAGTGGGGAGCTGGCTAGAAGCTGAAAGGTAAACTCTTCAATGTTCCTGTTGTAGAAGGATTTACTTATATTGGAGAGTAGATAGAGTCATGGTTTAAATCATGGCAGATCTGGTCAGCCAGAAAGTTATAGGGGTTTTTTCTTCTACACCTAAATATTTATACCTAAGGTTTTGTTTGGGCTTTGTTGTTTGGGTTTTTTTAAAGCAGAAAAAGAAGAAAACAGGTTTAGGCAGATAAAAATATCAATTTTAAATAATTTTTTCTTGAAAGGATGAAAGGTAATTAAAATAACTGGAATGGCACAACAATAAAATTATTTGGTGACAGTAGTGAATGCTGTTTGAACAAGCATGGTGGGGGAGGTTACAGTTACACAGTGTTGAGCCTCAAACCGACCTTTTAAAATTTGGCAGACAGGCTGAGCAAAATGCATACTTAAATCCGTGAATCTTATGATGCATGAAATGCTTGGTATTGGCTCATTTAAAATAAAGAATTATGAGTGGAATTTTTTTTCCACTCTGTGGAAGGGGGTGGTATGTGGTGGAAGGGGGGAGATACAACTCTTAATGTCTGCCATCTGGGAGATACAATGCATGTAGACTTCAACACCATCAATTTGTAGTAGACTTACTGAATGACTAAGAGTTCTCATCTAAAAAAAAATAAAGGATAGGGTAAAGATCTTATTGATGAATGCTCTTAAGTCAGTTACAGGAGATTCAATGGCTTAAGGTTCCATATGTGCTAGTACGTCCTTGCAAAACTGTCAGCATATTACTAACCAAACAAGGTAAGTATTTTAATTTAAGTACTAATTTTAATATGACATCTCATCAGATAAACAGGTGAGCATCTGCTTGAGTGCTTAGACTTTATTTCTGTGGCTGAGCTTGGAAACATGCTAAGGGAGCAAACAACTTTCTAAACAAGCTATGAGAATAGGTCCAAGTGACAAACTTGTACTTTACATTTTGCATTTTTTTTAATCTTGATTTTAAAATTAAAAAAGGCGAGCCTTTCCGTTCACTGTAAATAAGTACAAATTCTCTCCGGAAGTTCAGTTTGAAGAACTGTTTTGGTTTGTTTTCTTCCGGTTTATTTTCCTTTGTGTAAGGTGGTTTCTTAAGGGCTTACTCTGAAGCGATTCTTATTTTACTTGTAACTTCCTCATAATCTTTGAATACTATCAAATACGCATATACTGGCATTGTAGCGTTGTTTCAAGGGATTTATTTATAGTGTCATACTTTTCACTTGAATTCTTTGTAGCAATTCCTGTACCAAAACCTTTTGCACTTTAAAACGGAAGCTTTGTTAGTTATCTCTTAAAACAGTGGTCCAGATGTTACACTGTAATGGCACAACTGAAAAGCAAGACTTAATGTATTCTATATAAATAACTGTAAAATTGGAAAATTACAAGGTAAATTAATATGGAGCACTTAAATGCACTAAAATGTTGGCCATTCTTATGTGGAGAATAAAATTATTTGACATTTTAAATAATGATGCTTTAAAAATAAATTAATAAAGCCACCAAACAAATTCAAAGATCTAACTATCAAATATTTGTTTGAAGAGATGTAAAGGGAAGTACTTTTACTAAAAGATACCTGACTCTTATTCTTGAATTCCTGGTGTGGGGAAAAACCTATAGAAGCTCATCCATAATTTTAGTCATACTGATATTTATGGGATAGTTGCTTAATTCTTAATCTTTTGTAAAGACAAGGATAACTATCTTTTCCCTGTGTGGTATAGCTTAGAGTTCTTAATGCACTTCTGATGTGTGCATGACCTTGATATTGACATTGTGGTGTTTACATTTTTGCAGCCTTGTTTTGGCAGACTTAAGTACATGCCTCGGTTGACTTTGCTCCAGATTGTCCTTGAAGTTTTTTCATAGTACATTGCAGACATGGCTCTGGGCGTTTTAGCGTGCGGTGCATAAAGCTAACTGTTTAAGCACCGAATCTCTTAAGTGCTTGGATTGAACTGTTAAGGTCTTAAAACCTTCTGACTGAAGTGTTGAGCCCTCATGATGGGAAGGCTAATAGTATGTGAAAGGTTTCTTGATTCAGAAAGATTCTTACTTAGCATTAAGGCTTCCTTTTTTCCTTTTTCTTTTCTCTTTTTTTTTTTTTTGTGGTGGTGATGGGGTGGTTAGTTGTAGTTTTGCTTTTCTTCCCACCTCTGTCATTTGTAGTCGGACATCTGTCTGTTCCCAGGCAGCAGCATCTGAAATGGGTGACTTGTTTCAGAGTTGGGCAGCTATGTGAAGCTTAACATCAGCTGGACTGGACTTCAAGAATTAAAAGATAAGTAAGAGCAGCAGTAGTATCTCCAAGAATTAAAATTTTTTTTCACTTGCCTGTCTAGCAAAATGCTGCAACCCTAGCAATGTTTCCAGGCTTATTACTTCTGAAAGAGAATGATAAGTAAGGTAGGTGCAGCTGATATACTTCAACAAGGGACTACTGCAACCATTTGCAAAACGTTTGTTAGTGTTGACCCTGATCACACCAAAAAAAAAAAAATCTAGATTATTGTTTTGGCTTCAGCAGGGTGGAAGGAATAAAACCCAAGCCAAAACACAACCAGAACATTTTGAAAACAGTAACTTGGCTGTGGCAAAAACATCCTGCTTGAGAATTCACCTTCCTGTTTTACCTTTAGCTGGGGGGTTCTGGTCATTGCTGGAGGGGTGGTTTAGGATAGTTTGTTCTGTTGCCCTACAGCTTTTGCCATGTTAACCTCTTTTTCTGCTCATACGCATGCCTGTTGGACCGGAACAGTTGTCTGCAAGTAATCGCTACATTTTAAGTTAGTGTTGGGCCCTGCAGCAAAGTGCAAGACCATTCGGTGATAGTAACAGACTGGTTGTCATGCTGTCCTCTTTCACCCCCATCGTAAGGGTCTTACAACCTGGAAACGTGTTTCGGGTACTGAAACTGCTTTTACTTTGTATGGACAGGGGTATTTAGTGCCAGACATGCAAATCTGTTACGGTGCCTGAATTATTTTGGGTCTGATTGTCGGTGATTTAGTTCTTTCTTTGTTTTGTATAAGGAAGCAAACTTAACCACTGTTAACATCCAGTGTACAGAGTGTGCATATAATAGCTTGAGTTATGTATAGAAATACTAATGAGTGATAACTATTTTTGTAACTTAAGAATTGTAAACTGTCGTTCTTGTAATTGTGTAGCAAACTATCTACTTAAGCATGATAAACACTCTATAAGTCAAGGAGTATTTGAGAATGACTTGTAGGACACAAGCTATCTTAATGTAAGTTAACTGGGACAAGGGATCTTGTTATTTAGAGAATCAAAACCTGGCTTTAACTTCATTATGAATATATTTCTAGGCAGGATTGTTTGGCTCAGAATGATATTAAATTTTCTATTTAAAAAAGCTTGGGTCGTCTATGTCTTTTTTTCTAAACTCAGTATTTTTCTCTCCTCCTCTTCCCTATCTCCTCATACTTTTCCCACAAGCTTTCATGATTTTCAATGGTATGATTTTGATTTTTTGTAACTATTGGCATTCCATGATATAAAAACTTTGCAATCTCTTTTTTTATATACTATGTTTTACTTCGTCTGTAATAAACTGGAGTATCTGAAAGCTAAGCACCATATCGGAATGAATTCCTGTTGTCTGACTGGACTACTGTCGCTGGTTAGGGTAGCTCAAATCAGGACAACTACTAAGGTGACCAGGTTAAAAATCCAGGCTGTTGAGGTGGCTTGACCCCAGCTAGCAGGTGAGCCCCCAGTCTATCTCTCATACGCTTTTCCCCTTGGTGGGATGGTGGAGAGAATCAGGACAAAAGCAAGATGACTCTTGGGTCAAGTTAAAGCAGTTCAATAGGGGAGTAAAGATGTGTGCAAGGAAAGGAAAATAGGGAATTTATTCCCTGTACGCAGGCCCGTGTTTACAGCAGGAAGGCAGACACCATAACCGTGAATGTCCCTCCCTCCTTCTCCTTTCCCTGAGCTTTTATTGCTGCGCATGATCCCATATGGAATATCCCTTTGGTCAGCTGGGGGCATCTGTCCTGGGTGTGTCCCCGCCAGCTTCTTGACCACTCCCAACCAGACACAGAACAGCTATTTACAAAGCTCCAAAGAACCATTATTGTCTAAAAGCTTTGATCTTTAAAAGCTGGATGACAAAGAAGATGGCTTTGTTCTTTGCTTTCTAAAGAACTTTGAAAAGCTTTCAAAACACGTTCAAATGTTACAGGTAGCACCTGTGTCTTGGAGCGCCTTAGTGGGGTTTTTATTCCGTATTCAGGACTGTTACATTGTTTTTTCTGGTATGACTTCTAATGGATATGGAATGGGGTTTAGGGTGGGGAGTTTTTTTAGTCTGTTTTACAGCTTGTGGATCTCTTTACAAATGATTATTTTTTTTTTAAACTAGGTTTAAATGGGAAACTTAGTCATGCTTGTTATTTTCTTTCTCATATAGTCTTCTTTCCTTCCTAGAGTTGTGGTAACTGCTGTCCAAATTGGACAAGCCCTTTATTGAACACTGTAAATTGGAGAACAATAACCTTTAAGCAGTATTTCACTGTATATAAATAAAAGCTTTCAGACATGTGAGGAACTGCTGCTCTCTTTCTGCCTGTCTGGGGACAGGTAGGTAAACTGTTCACTGCTGAAGATGTATTTTTTACTTGATCCAAACAACTCAAAATACGTGATTTGGATTCCTTTCTTTTCTCCATCCAGAGCAGGTAGGGGAGTACAAAGGTGAATTCCTACCAGGCAAATTTCAAACATCACCTTCTCCATCTCCATCTAGAGAGTGTGAAAAGGGTTGAAAGGGAACACACTGACAGATTGGAGTAGGTAAACAAATGTGAATTTGGATGGATTTAAAGACCTTAAAAATTGCTATTCTGGAAGACCTAAAGTAGATGTTTTTGAGATCTAACTACTGAAAGATTTGACATCTTAAGATGACCTAGTTTCAAAGACCCGACAATGACAGAAACTTCTGAAAGGTTTTAGAGGTTTTCCTGGCTGGCTGAAGGTTGATTTCATTTCACTTCTGAAAATTTCATACACCTTTCTATATAACTATGTTAACGGAGCACACACTTGGGATATGCTGTTGTGCTCATACATTTACCTGAGAACTTTGGGTGTGCTTGTGATGAATGACACTAATTGCCTTCCAGTGTAAAGATGATGTCTGCCTGGCAACTTAAAGAATACCAAATCACACATTTAAATTTGCTAGAAGTCTCTTGATGTCAGATGAGGTAAAGATCCCTCTGCATTTTTGTTTTGATTTTCTTTCCCTTTTTTTCTTCTTCAGGAATCCCTGCCTCTTAAGCTTGAGAGCTGAGAAGCCTTGCTTGTGTTTCCTGTGTGCGGGTAGCAGGTGCCACACGGTTTAATGAGCTGTCATGGGCGCTGCACAGCTGACAGCGCTCCATAATGTGGCTGGTTTTTCATGAACCAGTGAGTCACCTAATACAGTAAAACTAGAACTTGATTAAGGAGGTGTGCCACCACGGTAATGTAACATCTCACTGACTACAGTTATGGGTGTCTGAAAGGTAATGACGTATATCATTCTTGAGAGGTTTTTAGGAAGTAACACTTTCTAGCAATACAGTTGAGGATGAGAAATGAACACAATTTGCCTTTGTGTGACTTTTCCTCTGACAATTGTACCACAGGGCGGCTGTTCTGGTACTGGTCAAAGGAGTGATATACAGGTTACACCAATAGATGGTAATATATAGAAACACAGTAAGTGAAGTGCTAATGTCTGTTTTTCATGAGTTTTGGAGGCTTGTATACTACTGGGATATTTATTACTTCTTAAACGTTTCTCGTAAATAGCTTAGGTTTGGGAAATGTTAGCAGCTGTCCGTATGGGGATCCATTTAAGTGACTGAACTCATGATTTCTGATCAAGAGAGGATCCTGACTACTTTTGCATCTCTTCCGCTCTGTCTGAAGTGCTAGGATCAAGGGTTTTGGTATTGATAAATATTCTCAGGGGTCAGGACTGAGGTTGTTGCCATGTAGACTTAAGGAGGGCCAACAGTGATCGTGGAGGGACCCAGCAGATTTAAGCCACTCTGATTTCTGGAAGCAAATGAAGCTGTTACATAGATATACCTGGTGTCTCCCTCTTGCAGGTGGCTGCCAAGCCTTGCTTTTGGCTTGTTCTCACTGAAAATGCAAAGCAGTAGGACAGAAGGAAGCTGAGACTTAGAAAAAATAAAATGTGCTAATCTTGCGTTGCATGCTGACAGCTACACTGTTTGATATGCTAATGCTTGAAAAATCCTATTTAAACTGAAAGCTGGGCTTCCCAGACATAGGAGGGACTCAATTTCCTTCTCAGAAGAGC
>NW_010408923.1:0-29789 GCF_000710305.1 Buceros rhinoceros silvestris | reverse complement strand
GGTAGAAATGCTGAACACAACTCAAGGTTATTCAGTAACCTTGGTGAGACCAGCTAAACCCAGGGGACATAGTATGCAGAGTTCTTTATTTAAAAAACAGAAGGAATCCCCCCAACCTAAGGACTGCCCCCTCAAAAAAAAAAAACCAACAAAACAAACAAAAAAACAAAACAAAAAAACCCCAAAACACCACCACCCTTACTGCTAGTGTTTTGTAGGTATGACTGATTGCTGCTCACAGTGCAGTCTGAGGCATCCTAGTTTCTATTCTTGTGCTGTTTCATCTTTTTTGTATGTATGGAAAGCTGATCTGCCGAGTCCGCTGTCCGCCACTGCCTTCCCTCAATAGGTGGTGTCAGGAGCCTGCGGTATGTGCCAGCGGCAGCCACCTCCTTAGTGAGATGGGTGTAGTTCAGGTGATGCTTGAGGAGCTGAAGAGTGCTCCTTGAGGAGGGCAACCTGGTTAAAAGTGTGTTTCTGCTTCCCAGCCCTTCATCATTCACTTCATCCCAGCATTTAACTGCAACCAGAAGCAAAAATAACATTCCAGTAAAGAGCAGAGCTGTCTCGGTTGAACTGTTCAGATGGAACAGACTTTCAGTCTAGTAAATCTGGTATATGACTCGCATTCTGGATGTGTGAAATGTTCCCATTCAGAAGCCCATTTTGGATCTTACAGTGTAAAAGTCCTGAGGATGTATTAACTGAGTAGTAGTGGGAATACAGTGTCAATGCTGAGAAGTTGAATTCAATGAAAGACCTTGAGCGACCTGTTTCTGTGTGTGTAGCTACCTAAGGCTTACCGGACTTGAAATCTGGTTTACCTCCTCTTGTTCTTGTGGTGGTCTAGTAACCATAAGTCAACTTTGACATTCAAGCTAAACTGGTTTTGGAGGGTTTTTTTAAGCCGTTATTGCTCAGTTGTGTTACCTGCTGTCTTTGCTCTCTGCCTGTGGTACACCAGCAGCAAGTCGCTGGTACTGATGATAGTCTTTTGAAAAAGACTAGAAAAATGCTGCAGAGGAGTTTGCTGCCAAGGTAGGCTCTGGGCTCATGCATGCTCAGCCTGCTTTCTGCCAGCATCCCGGGCCCTTTACAGCAGAGCTGCTCCCCAGCCCCACAGGGTGCAGGCTGTCTTGTTGCAGGGGTTATTCCTTCTCAGGTGCAGGGCTTTGCATTCATCCTTGTTAAATTTCATTAGGTCCCTGTGGCCCATCCCTCCAGCCTGTCCAGGTCACTCTGAATGGTGGCCTTCCCCGTGGATGTATCAGCTGGTCCTCCCAGTTGGTGTCATCTGCAAAATCAGTAAGGGTGCGCTCTGTCACCTTCTTTGATACAGTGCTGATATATATCACTGATACAGTTTCAAAGAGGACAGGTCCTAGGACAGGCTCCTGCCCCCAGTCAGAGTAGTGCTTGTTAATCACTGCCCTCTGAGCCCAATCATCCAGCCAGATTTAAAACTGATTTATCTGTCTGCCTGTCCAAAGCATAACGTCCTTGCCTGATACAAGAATATTGAGGGAGATAGTCTCAAAAGTCATGCTAAAGTGGAGATAAATAACATCTACTGCTCCCCCTTCAGTCACAAATCCAGTCGTGGTAGTCACGATATCCCCTTCATAAATCTCTCTGTCCTCCCCCTCTGCTTTCCCAGGAAGGTCTTCCAGGACGACTTGCTCTGGTTTTCCCAGTGAGGCTCCTGGATTTACCTTTGGCCTTTTCTGAAGGTGAGGGCAACATTTGCCTTTCTCCAGTTGTTTTGGACTTGTCAGTCTCCACAGTGGCAGAGAGTGGCCTTGGAAGGGTGTCAGCCGCTTCTCCTGCAGCCCTGTTGTAGGAATGTTGGAGGGTGAGCCTGTGCCTCTGGAACACCTGTGAGGGGCCAAAGCACATGGGGAAGTGAGTGGTGGGTTAAAGGCTGCAGGCAGAAGTAAGGCTTCTGTAGAAGCTCCCCTACCACCAAGAAGGGGTTTCCATATCCTTTTGATGCAGTGAGATAGACTGGCAGGCCGTGGGACCTTCTAGCACCTGCTGTGTTGCTTCTTGGCCTTTGCCGTGTCTCTAGCTGGAGGTTAGGTATAGGACTCCAGAGTTCCCTTGGGAGGTCTGAGCAGTCTGGGAGCACGGCATGTCCATGCAGATGTGTGCAAACCATTCCTACTCACCACGCGCTTCTGCCAGTTAATCTTGGATCTCACAGCTGTGAGACCTGTCTGTGTGGAAATATGTTCTCTGCTTGTGCTCTCTACATTTTCCTTCTAAAGATATTCTCTTCAAGTCTCTGAAATGGAAGGAGTCCTGGTACACCTTCAGGCTTATAAAAGAAGTAAACACTTGAGAAAATTTGAGTATGGGAATATTTGGGATAGTAAAAATTGATTGCCAAAGCTTGCACTTGTTTTCAGGAGGAAATGTTTGAATAATGCAATTATCAGTTTCAAAATTACTCGGGAAGAGACTGATGCAATACTTTGATTCCCTGTAAATCAGCATTACCTTTTATCTTGCTGAAACCATGCCCTCTGAATTCAGTAGGTTTGGATCACTCCTAAACCTAGACCTGTGCAAGGTCGCTCTAAATCAGTGGGAGGGCTTGGTACCAGCACCGCAATTAATATCGCTACTGTTATATTAACATGAACATTGGTCAAATCGGATAGTGTGTGTGTTAGCCATGGAGGTGCTTATGTGAGATACTCCATTCAAATGTCTGGACTAAAAAAGCGTTGTGAAGAGTTGTCTGTCCCAGGGGCACCTCTGCTATTACTGAGGCAGTTCCAAGATCTCATCTCTATGCATGTTTCCTTTAACATGCTGGAGTGATGGCTTCAAATACGTATGGTGTTATAGAGTACTAGTATAGGAAAAAAGCTTTTTGCGTTGTGCAGATGTACCTATCTTGGCATCAGTTTCTGACCCTGTTCTCCACTGGATATCTTCATCAGTATTTTAAAGTACATAAAACTAATATTTCACTTTTAAAGGTACTTCATCCTGCTACCTAGGGAATGAAATACAGAAGGTACCTGTTCAGAACTTCTGAGTTTTACCATCTGATCATCCTTAGATAGCAAGTTGTTACTAGGATTTTGAGTACGTATCCCAAATTCAGTCTCTAACACATACCAGGGAAAGCCTTATTTCTCAGACATGCCTCTCTGGTTTTGGTGCACTCAGATAGTAGTAGATTTGAAATTTGTATCTAGTAATTTATTTAAAATCAGGTGTATTGCTTAATGGCTCAGACCCAGCATTCAAAACCAAAAAAGTCTGTATTTATTCCCAGTCTCTCAAATTACATCCTTTAAAGACCAAGCTGCCTTACTTTGAAAATGCAGATATTCTTACCCCTTCACTATGGAGAGGTTTATTGTTAGTCTCTTAAGCTATTTTAGTAATAGATACTGTTAGTAGTATTATCTTACAGGATAAGTCTTGATCTGACACTGTAAATAAATACACTAAATACATTATTGAATCTAACTTTTTAATTTTATTTTGCGAAAGCCATCTGGGTAGCCTTTGTGTGTTACTAATACTGTGATACTGAGCCATTAAGTGGGTGGGATCCTACCGCTTCTGGATAATTGTTCAATACCTCCAGTCCACGCATGTATAATTAACTATTTCCAGCAGTCCAGAGTTTCTTTGCCATTATGTCTTCAGGAAAATTGGAATCTGGGTTCACAGCTGCGCTTGTGAGGCTGTAGTAGACGTGGTCATATCACCAGGCACTGTGGCCGTGACCTCTGCTGAGCTGCTGCAGTGCAGCTGTGCAGGAGTTTTTTGGTTGGTTTTGTTTCCCAAGTCTGATCTGATAATTTGAACTAATTACTGAAGAGACATATAAATGAAGGTACCCAGGTTCCTGGGGTCTGGGTTCCTGTGGGAGGGCACACTGCAAACAGTGCCACTGCCTTGCAGCAGCAGTGGCCACTCCATTAGGATGGATGATTGATAGTGGGAGGTGTGCGAATCGTGGAGGTGTACAAGTAACTGCCAGGAGACATCAGCTGGGGATGTGCAGAATCTGACCCAAATCTCATCTGAAGTGTCAAGAAGAGCAATTACTTTGTTATGGAGGTGTGTGAGATGATTTGTGATTCAGCCTGTGTGTTTGTGTGTTGTGAGCCTTCACACATGCACATGTTTCCCCCGATACATTGCATTTGCAGTCTCCCCTTTAAGCCTGTGAATACTATGCTGAAAACCCACAGTAATAAAATCTGTCGTTAGCATAACACTGTTCAAAGAAGGATGGTTTGTGGTCAGTCATTTGAGGGAAAAACAGTTATTTTCAATTTTCTGTGATTATTCTTTAGCTGAAGTAAACAAATTCTGCTCTGAGAAAAATCCATTCAGATGAATGCTTGTCAGTGACGTTGTCAGGGGAGTTTAGAGCTGACTTTAAAACCGATGATGGTATAGAAGTCACAGAAGATCTTTATTTCTACTCATCACCACTGGTCATGCAGTGCTGTAAGATCAGTGCGCACTTTCATTGGATAACATAAAGCATCCCTGGGGAAAAAAACACATAAAAAATGACAAAAATTGAATCTTTGTTTCAATTGCAAAGTGTAGTCGTAATTCATGAAATATCTGAATATGTAAGTACAGACAATGTCACTGAAATGGTAAGTTTTTATAAATAAAAATAAATCCCTTTTTTTAAAATGGAGAACTAACTCCCTGAGAGCTGATGTCATACACTGCATAGTAACTGCTTTGGTGCTTCTGGTGTTGTTCGAAAACAAAATATCAGTTATTAAAAAATAAAAGCATATAAATATATAATATTTATACACATATATTTTCACGTCAGATATATAGAAAACATATTAATTTTATATATATACACAAAAAATATATAGATGTGTTTATGTGTGTGTATATCTATACATACCTCCAATTTCCCCATAGAAACTACCAGGAAGGCAGAACAGATACGTGACTTCTGCCAGCGCTTTACGCTGAAATGCTGACGGTATATTTGATATATTGATGAAGTGGACTGGTTTTTAAATATCCCCTGGAAAGCTAATGAGATTTGCATCTGTGTGGTGCTTTCTGAAATGAAGCCATTCGTTTAGAAGATGAATGAATAGATGTCTGACCCAGCTTCTGGGTTCTGTGCTTTATTCATGGGCAAGAGTATTACTTCTTATTTAACAGATTTAAATTCTGCACTTCTGCATTTGGCAGGTGGCGACAGAAAACAGTGCAACCTGGAGACATTATATTGTGCGAGGTATCACTGCCAATGAACTGACTAAAACAGAAAAAAACCCCTCCAAAGTAAAATGAGCTCCTGCATTACAGTGCTATCAGCATGGAGGCATCAGAGGGGGAATTGTAAACTAGATGTAAAAATCAAATTTACAGCCTTGTTTAGCAGGACAACTCATCTAATTCTCAGCTCATCTTCTCAATTTTTTTTCCTTTCAGTTTTTTCTTTTTTTTATAGCAAGAAGAATCGTGTCATAGCATAATGTATTTTTTGCCTGTTACAAATACTTTGGTGTTTTCCTTTGTCAACTTAATCATTAAATTAGAACTATAAAGCAAATGATTTTAAATAATTTTGAAAAATTGAAGTCCCTGCTAATGAAATATTAAATGTTCTATGCAAAAGAAAAGCAGTCATTCAAATGAAGCAAGAAGTAGAGTGTAGTTAAAGTAATTTTAGTAGAATTTCAAGTAGTTGGATAGAAAGATACACAGCTCTCCCATGATGGGGTAAAAATAGTTTATCTCTCGCACCTTTAACTCTGCTGAAAAGTAATATCAACTAATCAGGATATCAAGGAAGCAGTGTCATACATCTTGAAAATGCATTTTGGACTGTTCGAAGCTTAAAGAACTCCCAAACTGTTACAATTTCATCTGAAAATTGCTTGATTTTTTTTTTTTAAACTGAGTTCTTCCAAGTGCATAAAGTGCTGCTTTGTTAGTTTAGTACAAACTCGAAGTTCAAAACAATTTTCCAGAGACATATCTCTCTTTTGTCAATATAATATCTTCATCTTTCTTTTATAGGCTTATTTATTCTTTTTTTTTTTTCCCGTTTGGTAGACATTCACAGATTACTGCTTAAATGCCTAAGTCTTAGCAATAAAATTATCAGTGCTGGCTGAAATTTGGTATTCGTGGGAAGTTTTAAACTTTATTTTAAATCAGAAATAAAATTAGGAATTTCCCAGGAAATAATATTCTGATAAAAATACAATTTGGAAACTTAAACTAGGAGGATGTTATGAAGTAATGCACTTTAATTTGCTGTAGGAGCAGCGCCCCACAGGCAGCTTCAGCCCCTGTCATGGTCTGTGAGCAGGGGATCTGCCATCCAAAGAGACACCGGAGTTCCTGTGCAATCTCAGGCATGGCTGAACCCAGGATTTTGGGGACCTAAATTTCATTAAATCAAAATGAGAGGCATTTGAATTTGGTAAAGGCTTCAGTACAAGACCAATCATTATAACTGGTTTTTCTACTAGGAAAAAAAAACCTGTGAGACTAGACATGTCTTTTTCTGCATGGAAAGAGCAATGGTACCAGTTCACCCACAGAATTTGTTTCTCTTCAGTGAGAAAAAGTGCACTGTAATTTTGACCTCTGGCACATGAAAAAGCGTGTATATGTGTATGTGTACACATATTTGAACATGCATGTGAGTTATTAGGTGCTGAAGGCCCATGACAGAAGACATAGACGTTGATGGTATCAATGAGTCTACGGGTTATTCTGGGTTTTGCTAATAAATAAGGTCTTAGGCTTTAATATTGCCTTGTTTAAACTGTACTTTTTGCAGAAGTGTTATTACATAATGACTGTCTGTGACTGCTTTGTGATATGTTGATGGTCTTGACAGATTTTCAGGAGACATGTGGGACTCATTTGTGAAGTCCCAGGAGGGATGTCATGTGTCATGATGATAAATAATGACTGTATCATTTGGTGTTGTCTCTAGAGCGACATTCCCGCTGGAACAGGGTGACTGGAGGGAAAATGGATAATGGCCCAAAGTGAATTGACACGCAGGCTGGAGTTCTCATATCAGGCTACAGGCAGGTTCTGTCTATTGACATGCATTACCTCTCCTTGGTGTGGAGTTATCCAAATAATTTCCTGATATAGTATATTCAGCCTTTCCCGCTTTCCTCTGATCTTATTCCTGGCTAAAAATGGTGCAGCATCCTCTCACAGCACTGGGATGGAAATGTCTGGCTTGTAAGCTATGGCTGTAAGTACATTAAGCAGAAACACCATAATGCCCAGAGGCCATAACCCTGGACATGTCAGGTGGGCGATGCTGGAAATACAGTTTCTAGTCTAACTGTAATTTGAGAGGCATTGGAAGAGAATAGCAAAGTTAACATTTATATAAGTAACCCATGTATTTCATTGGGATATCCAGAACAAAACCTTCCACCTGTCCCTGTATGAAACGCATCTTACAGCCTGGCAGGCCTTACGCTGCCATGCTCAGACGGACCTCCTGCGCCCAACTCACAAAGGTGGAGGACCTGATGGTTTCAGATGGTCAGCAATGGCGGATCATGGCATTCATGTCCAGGAAGGCAGCTGGAGTGGGACTCTGGAAGAGGAAACAACAAGCAATAAAAACTTCTTGGCTCTGAGAATTAGTTAATTGATCTCAACAAAAAAAATTAACAGACTTGAAGTTAAAAATGAGGTTAGAAAAGAGATGTTCCTCCATAGAGGTTTCTAACCTCCCGATTCACCTCTGTGCTGGGGTGTTTTCCAACAGAGCAGATTCATGATTAGTTTTCTTACATTAAATTTTTGTCATTTCCAGGAAAAATAATTATAAATTTTGCTGAGAGGAGATTGCCCAAAACATTGTTTCCCATATTGTTTGTTTCCATGTATTCTCATGAATACGTATGCCTGAGCACATGTTCAGAATACGCAGCTTATACTCAAGATTGTGGAGGGTTCTGTGTAACAAACACAAAGAACACTATGAGGTCTATAACGTTCATTAAAAAATGTTAACAAAACCTATTCCTGTACCTCTGGCAAACTTACGGTATTCAGACAGAAATATGTTTTCGTGTAACATTCTGCAAACACCAAGTTAAACAGTGCATAGACGAAAAAAATATTCACTGCTTTACTAGAAACTAGCTATGAACATGATACAAACCTCAGAATAGTCAGTAGAGGAATCCTACTGAACTGCAGTTTTGGACCAGAGGAAATTATTTTTTTTTTAATAAAATTTCATTCATTTATTTAGTTAAAATTTTAAAGATAACTTCTATTAAACTCAGAGTTTTGTGGGGTTTATGAATTTTTTTGAGATCTTTAGTCCAAAGTTATGTAAAAATATTACTGAAAGCTTTTAATATAATTTAAATAGGAAAAAAAGGAAGAGTTGTTTTAAGTTTCCTTTGAAGCCAAAATGAATGTTGTAGATTAGATAAATATGCTTACTTCAATTTTTGTTTTAGGCATTCATCATTCTGCCAATGATTTTAATGTGATCTAGAAAGGGTGGCATCTCTTGAGCTGTGATGACATTTGCTTTCTGCTCAGAAGCAGCACAGAGCTGGAACTGGAGGGCAGGGAAACAGGAGATGTTCCTTGATCCAAATGATGCCCAGGGCTTGTGATGTAATGTGAAGCAGTGTCTGGACACTGACCCATTCCATTTGGTCACATACCGAATATGACAGTCCTGTTGGACAGCTTGAAAATAGCCCTTAGCTTTGTGGTTGTTGGAAGGACATTCAAGCCTGCTGATCTGGTGAACTTGTCAGTTAAGTCCACTGTTGGAAGTGCAGGGATTTAAGGGCAGGGGGACATTGCTAGGCTTTTAAAGTGTCCATTCGGTTTTAGGCGCACGCAGCACCCACGGGGCTGTGTGTTATGTTGCATCTTGTACTACTTTGCACCTTCTCCCCAAGTGCCCATGGTTTTTGGCATGCTTTTGCCTTTCCCCCAGCAGATGCTCTGACTGTGCCTGCAGATGCTCCACTGCCGTGGGGTGGCAAGAGAGACGTGCTCCCTTTGCGCCTTGTGTGCATCCTGCAGCAAAGTCCCTTGAGCCTTCCCTCAGGAGATGTCTATACTCCACGTGACAAACCCCACTTGTCAGGCCCAGTCAGCTGGGGATGTGTGACGTCCATAGTCAGAAGTTGTTTGGTTTGTTAATCTTAATTCCATGTCTTCATTCAAGGCAGTGATTTGGTACATGTGTTTACTCACTCTTACATGCATGCTCACATCCTTGTGCTCTTGGGTCATTGTGCATATGGCTGGCAACATACATGTATGTGTAATACACTGTTATATTTAATCAAACTCCCTAGTAAGATTTCTACCAACCCGATGCTCAGAAAACTGAATAGATTTAAAAATAATAATAATAAAAAAGGTTGTTTTGTAAGGCCCCAGGTAGATTAGGTTTCTGCAGTGTTACATATGATGGAGAAAATACTGTAGATAACATTCTTTGCCATGTCTCTGCATTTTCATAAATGACAAGTGACAAGGTCGTGGAGGTTCATAGCACAGATACAATTCCCACTCTGTTTTAGATTGTTAAACAACATGTTCTTGGATGAGTTAGTGTCCCATCATAAATTCAGGCCTTCAGGCAAATTCCAACAAATTGTAAATGTAACTTAATTACATCAGGGGGAGAAACAAAGACATTTCGCAGGCTGAGGGTTTGCAGAGAGCCATAGGTTCCACCTCTCATTGCGCTAGCTATATACAATGCGCCAACTGCAGCCAGTTTAACTGAACCAAGTGCTAGAGTTGTTTGCGTATGTATGTCAATGGGCTTTTCCCAGGTTTCTTGCTGGAAAAGCTGCTTTTCTTGCTGTTTTGCTTCTAACACCATGACTGAACTGTGAATTAACACTGCAAAAGACTCTCTACAGTGTCTGGTTCCTGACTGTACGGGTACTGTTTGCAGAAAGCCTCCTCTGAACTGTTGCACTGTGGAAGAGCACGTTAAATCTATCCAACATTTGGACAAAAAAAGCCTGCTATTTTAAACACTGTGTGAATAAACATTTTAAAACACTTTTGTACAGCTGACAGATGGCAAAAATGAAAGATGAAGATTTACATTTCATGAGAGTGATAACATTGACAGAATGTAAGATTTCCTCCTCCTTAGCCTCATCTTCAAGTCTCTCAGGCCACAGATTTTCTTCAGACCAAGTCTCAGCTGTGAGGTCAAGCTCAACACACAGGTCTATCTTCCACCCTTGTCAACACTCTTTGGAGAGAGTTGAGTTTGTACTGTCTCCAGCTTCCCAGGCATTGTGGTGGTTTCTGTCAAACTTGCACCACGCATCCTGCTCACAGCCTGCCACAGGCTCACAGGCTCTGCATGAGGCATCCTTTTTCTATAGAAGAGAGACCAGCCCATCCCAGGGGCCTCCCAGGGAGGGCTGTGCCCAGCTCCTCAGTTCCCCGATGGAAAACTGTCTAGACGATGTTTATTCTTTCACAGAAAGACAATTAACCTTGTAGTTCCTCTGCATCCTAATGACTGTCCTATCTTCATCCTCCACACTGCTGCGACCCAGAATACCATATGCTCTGCTGGCTAGAACACATCACTGCAATGCTGGTCTTCGTGTTTTTACTTCAGATTAAAGGATGTGGTTTTGACAAGACATCTGCTGAGCACAACACTTTTGTTATTTCCTTAATCAGCACACTGTGCCCCTATCCTCTTAGTTTCTTGCAACTCTTACTGCAAAAAATAATTGAGCCTGCAATCTCAGGGGCATAGGTTCTTATGGGATTATTTATGGCACTGACTGATTTTGCATTTATTTCTTATATGGGTGCTGTTTTTGAAAATCTAGGCACCCCTAATTTTCCTTCCCTTCAAACTTTTATAATACTGTCAGGAACTTTCTCTTTTCCATTTTTTTTTTAAACAGTAATTACTCCAATAAAGCAAAATCCTTTAGATCAGATATTTACCAATGGGATTTTTCAGTGTCCCATAAAAGTTGTGTCCTTTCTGCAATGGAGGTATTTTTAAGATCTCTTGTTTACATAACTACCAATTTTTGCAGCACTTGTAAGCACTTGTAACATGGTATCTCAGCTGGCTTTATTTCTGTGTTTGGTTGGTGATGTTTAATGGGTCCAGGAGCAATAGGCAGGTTGGTGTCAGATAAACCAAGTGTGTGCTTAAGATTTGTTTCTCTAGCACCAAGCTAAAAACCAATAGCACTTATTTTATTAAGACTGTACTTATTAGCTTCTTCACCCACACATTTGATTCACATGATTTTCATTTGGAGAAGCCTTGCAAAGCTACTTTGTAAACAGGGCTCTGCCTGATAGAGGAGTCAAATGAGTGTCATGTGAATGTGTGAAACCTAACGATCTCTCTGCATTGTGCCCTGCAGATGCAGGTCATGGTAATGAAGGGAGCATGAATGAACAAGCTTGTTCATGAGATACATAGGCATCTTTCATTAGAGTTTGTGCATCTGTAACGAACTGGATTCAGATCTGGTTTCTGAAACTGGCGGCCCTGCTGAGTCATTGTGTGTTGGTGGCAGAAGATGGTATGAATAAGCACTAGCACCAGGGATCTGTGTCCTGCTCCACCAGAAACTCAAGACTCACCAAAGTCATTTGCTCTCTCTATATACTGTACTTCCCAGGCATGAAAAAAGGAGGGATGAAGATGAATCCACCTTTTCTGCTGCCTGGATGCTTGGGAAGATCCTTATGTAAACGCAGAGTGTGACTAACCTTTCTTCTCTATTGTCCTGATAAACTTGTCACTTACAGCAACTGCTGAAACTTCTGTTGCCTTGGGGACTTTTTGGAGCTACAGAACCCAGTTGTGGTTAATGACATCACGCAAGGGAGCCAACAGTCACACAAATAAGCAAAATTAAAGTTAACTTCAACTGTGTTCATCACTGTGGTATGCAAGTATCCATGTGCTACACCAATTTTAGCTCTTGGATAAGTGGGAGACATGGTATTTTGTCACCTCCTCTGGGGGAGAAGGCACGGGGCTGACTACTGACAGGAACTGAAACCTCTGTCTTTGAGATGCGTTAGCAGTGGAAAGGGGTGAGAAATTGTGGTGGTTCCAGAAGGGTTGTTGCTGTTCTTAACAATGTGTTTCTTTGGAGAATGTTGCAGTGCCATTTGATTTCAGAAACCCGAGATCCCTGGTCTGCTGCACATATCCTGTTGAGGCAGGGCAGATGCTGGGGCAGAGCATCCAGCTGACTGGTTCATGGTGCCAGGCACCTCAGCAGAGCCCTGTGGCAATGACTGCTCCTCTTCCTTTCTTTTTTCCCACCTCAGTTCCTGCTAAATGTGTGTCACTGCTAGCCAGTGCTTCAGCCTCCTCTTCTGTCCTGATCGTGTGAAGTAGAAGTCATGCTGGTCCTGGCACGCTTGTATCCTCTGGCCTTTGTGACTGCTCAGTTTATGGTATAACTCTGTAAAGGCGAGTCAGAACTCCAGGCACTTTGTCAGCATTTAGCTTCACCTGTCTCCCGGCTCTGTGGCTTTCGCCTTCCCAAAGGTGGGAAGGAAAATTATGTACCTGGCCACTTTTCCATATTCTACAAAAAAATTACAACTTGTGAGACGGAGGAAACAAATGGTCCTCAACTTCTGAGGTGCACTTACCTCTCAGAAATTCTCTCATGAAATGCTCCAAATGAAAAGCTTTTGTCTACCTTTTTTTTTTTCATTTAGCCAGATGTGTGACTGTTGTGGAGAGATTTCACTTATTAGTTCTCCTAAGCATGGAGTCCTAATTTCTGGTTTCATCTGAAGACCATTTCAGACATGGGGTCTTTGGGAAAAGGAAATTAAAGTGAATTCAAGAGCCCTTTGTTTCCTGAACCCCTGGTTTCCACTCAGGAAAGAATGTTTGTGCCACAGGCAGATAAAAAACTACAGGGGTTCATTCAGGAATGTAACATCCATTTAACTGATCTATTCACAATCACAAAATCAAAGACAGGATTTATTAGGCTTTGACATATGGATTGAGTATGCTCCTTTTGTTTCTAGATGCCGTTTTTCCTCCTCTCAAACTTAGCTAAAAATGTCACAGCCCCTCAGTTCAACACAGATTCACAAAACTCCTTTGTCCCTTCTTGGTCAACCACTGACTCTTTGTGAAGCCCAATAAGGAATCACAGTCTCAGTGGATAGTCCCACTATACTGCCAAGTAAGAAAAAAGAAAAAAGGAGTATCACGAATTACTTATAAAGCTCACTGAGATACAGCCACTGACAAGAAGAGTAATGACTAGCTTCTACGCTTAACTCTTCTAGGCTTATTTTTTCTTTACATAGACTTTCATTACTGAGCCACAAAGGTGTAAATGGGCTGTGTTTCCTGTATTCATAGAGTGACGGAAAAGTTATCAAGTCATGTGAAACATGCACATTTTTCATGGCATCATGTTTCATTTTTAAGTTCAGAAATAACAGCTGCTTCAGAAGAACAAACCTACAGTCTCACTGTGCAAGGTGCAGCTGCTGGACCTGTTTCGAATCATGGAAATTAGGGGAATATCCACCAGGAGCAGGTTAATCAAGTCTCATCCTAGCTTTAGAAGTAAGAGGGGAAGCACTAACTAGATTCCTTGGGACGTATGGGTGAGATTCAAGGAAACGCGGGCTAAGGTGGCCTTAAGGCACAGCTGTGCTTTTCCACAAATGTGCTATGCTAAGGGCTTAAGCAGTCAGCAGTCCCAAGCACAGCATAAACAAGCTTCCAGAATATATTCCACTTGCTGTCACCTGCTGTCACTTGGACACTGCTATAGAATTACAAGGACTGTTTCCGCAGTGTTAGGAGCTGCTGGATGTGCTGGTAGCCACAAACTACATGAGACAAACCACACAACACAAACAAAAACATTATTAATTCTTTATTCTAATTTCAGCCAGACACACAAAATCCCACTAGTTCACCAATTTACACGTGTATAATTTTCTTGTGTGTCTTTTAAAATAGCTGAGTGCCTTCAGGCTACTACAGCTGCTCGTATGGGTTAGGTTAAGGCACAGACCCATGGGCTATAATGCTGATGAACCCTCAGCAAAGCATCCTTCCCCTCTGGCACACAGCTCTTCGTAAGAGCTCAGGATGTTTCCAACCGGTTCTGCTCTCACCCCACAGCACCCTCATCTCTCCCAGCATAACTCACTTGCCTCGCAGTGAGAGCATCACACATAACCATGCCAAAGCCTTATCAAAACCACAGGGGCAGCAAGATAAAAAGCTAGTGGCAGGCAATATAAATCCTGTTATTTTTGCAGTTGGCACTGGGAAGCTCACGCCCTAATCTCGCTATCATGTTTGCATGGCCCTGCCATTATATTGTGCCCAAAGAGCATTAATAAGCACAAGGTGTGCATGGCAGTCTGCACTGGCTGGTGGATTGCATCCCGTTATGCACTGGGATACAAGACCTGCACAGCCAGGAGCTATAGTTATTTCACAGGCGCTGTTGATGTTCAGGGTTAACACCTCAGTTTCTGCTGGCCTCCTAGACAGCGGAGAAGTGCTTCACTCATCAGTCAGGGACAGCTCTCTGCCTCCTTCCTATTACCCTTCCCCATTACGATTGGTACCATGCTCCAAAATGGTACATTTTCCTGGCTGAAACTTCACTGTATTGGAGGCTGTTTGCAACAGAGCTATTCTAGGGAGATTCTAGTTCTTGCATTATTTCATGCACAGCACTGAACCTTTTGTTTAGTTAACAGTGTATCTTTTAGGAACAGGAGTAATCCTTGTTGCCCTGATTTCAAAGGCTACAAGTATGCCGCCTGTGTAACTCAGTGGGGACTTTGCCTAGGACTAGTTTCAAGGCTTGTATCCACAGAAAAATCGGATGTCATTTGGATTTATTGCTGCTGCAAAAAGGACTCCAGAAGAGTCTTCTCATAAGAAGATATTTAAGACCCCCAAAAATCACAGTAAAGGTCAGGTGCAAAGTTTTACCCTTGATATTAATTAACAGCTGAAATAATTTGCCAGGAGAAAAGCAGATTTTTCCATCCCTTGCAGCATTATAGACGGGAAAATTTTAGGAAATAGGAAAACTCACCATTGTAGCTTTAAAATTATTTCACCTCTTCCCACCTTACTGCCTGATCCTCTTCATTTAGTGTGGCTTGTAATTAGCTTCTGCAGGCTTCAGTCAGAGGTGCTCGTTCAGAAGCACTTACCAACAACTGTTCCCTTGGTAATATTACGTGGAAGTGCTCAAAGCTCTGGTGTAAGTGGGGCCAAACCACTCACAGCTCAGGAGAGTGTATTAAGTTCTATAGCATGTACTTGTTGTGTGTTAAAAATTAAGCCAGGTTTTGCTGTTTTGTTTCAGAGGATTTATACGGCCTCATCCCGGAAAGCATGAGGTAAGTGCTGTTGATGCAAGGTTTCCCCTTGATGATGGTTGTTTTACACCGTGTCAGAAGGGACACCAAGATTTCTTTCTTTACACTTAGCAGGACTGAACTCAAACTGAGGTCTACGACATTTTCCCCTCCAATTTTGTTGGAACAAGTAAGAAAACATTTTAAAATATTTCCATTTTGTTTACAGTCTACATTAAATTACACTCTCCTAGGTAGAACTATTAGCCTGTCTTTGTTTTCTGTGAGACTCCTGCTGAGGTTCTCTGAGTTGCTGAGTGATAGAGTTAGAGCTTTACATTGATTTTTATGTGAATTGGATATACACAAGAACCCTCAGATGCCCACGGTTTAGAGGGACATTTACTGCCTCCAGAATGTATTTAGATTACTTGCTTTTTTCCAGCTATCTTGGTTGTAAACAGTTGTCACAATGTTTGGGCTTCTTTTCTCATTTCTCTGCTTTTTAAAGATACTGAACCTGCTGGAGAGACAGATTTTTTTTCTTTTTTTAATGATTACTGTTTACACTGATGACTTTTCCCCAATAAAATGTAGGACAATTGATCAATGGTGTGAGTAGTAATTTGTGTACTTGTCCTATGAGGAGCGGCTGAAGGAGCTGGGACTGTTCAGTCTGGAGAAGAGGAGGCTCAGGGGGGACCTTATTGCTCTTTATAATTATCTTAAGGGAAGTTGTAGGGAGGTGGGGGTCAATCTCTTCTCCTATGTCGAAAATGACAGGACGAGGGGGAATGGCCTTAAGTTGCGCCAGGGGAGGTTCAGGTTGGATATTAGGAAAAAATTCTTTACAGTGAGGGTTATTAAGCATTGGAACGGTTTGCCTAGGGAGGTGGCGGAGTCCCCATCCCTGGAAGTGTTTAAAAATCGTGTGGATCTGGTGTTGAGGGACATGGTGTAGGGACCCTGGCAGTGTAAGGGTAACGGTTGGACTCGATGATCTTTGAGGTCTCTTCCGGCCGGATGATGATTCTGTGATTCTGTGATTCTGTGTTCTTTTATAAAGGTTGCAGCTGTATCTGTCTTGCTTATATGTTAGGTTGAAGAGAGTAAAACTGATTTTAGGAGCAAAGTGTTACTGTGAGGATAGACTGGAAATTAAAAAGCTGTGATAGCCAGTCCGATGGTGCTTTCCTCCTGCCTCTATTTTCAAGTCTATAGGTGGTAAACCGCAGGTCCCTCATTCTTCCACAAGTTTTTTGGGGGATGCCTTCTTTTTCCCAAATCACGTCAAACCATGGAGTCAAAGTTCTCATAATAATAAAAAAAAATGTTTTAAATGTTTTTTCTACTATCTAGTCTGAAATAGACAGACCAGACAGAAGTAAGATATTTTTATCTAATAAAGTATGAGAGCAGCTTATTGCCTGCAATGGTATTAAAACAAATAACCCTATGGATGCTGTACTTAATATGAATTATTCTAAACAGTTCTCTATTAATCTGTTTATAGCACTTTCTCTAGTGCTTCTCATTATTAACCATTTAACTTTAATATTGTATAAAATATTTTGCCATCTGAATGCTGAAACATTCTCCCTTGACAACACAATGCGGAGTTAGTACGTTACACATGTAACCCAGTAGTGTGCCTGGGTGTTTAAGATAGAAACATAGTAGCATTCAACATATAATTAATCTTCTGGGTGCTACTCCACTGAATCAAAAGGCTGTTTTGGTCAGAGATAGATCACAATTGGGATTTTCCTCTGTTTCCAAATCCTAATATGGTGACATCCTGGGTAGCAGTGAACCTGCTTGGCATAGGTCATAGGGC
Source organism: Buceros rhinoceros silvestris (assembly GCF_000710305.1). Lineage (NCBI taxonomy): Eukaryota > Metazoa > Chordata > Aves > Bucerotiformes > Bucerotidae > Buceros > Buceros rhinoceros. The sequence goes on along the minus strand of NW_010408923.1, from coordinate 12,574 downwards.
AGGTACCCCTGTGGGGCATTAGGGGATGCTAGGGCTGCAAAGCTACCTCTGGATTAGGATATTAAAACTATCCAGGTCCGTTTGCTGCTAAAGAGACTAACAGGCATGACATACCCTGAGCAGGCAAACTGTCCTGCCCTATAAAACCGCAGCTGGACACAAACTGCCCGCTGGGAATGGTCCTTGAGGAGTTTAAAATCTGTAAGGGTCCTTAGGGGTGGCCTGGGAGAGTGCGGGCTGGTATGGCCAAAAATAAGGCAAGTCACGTGAACGGTTTACCAACACAGAATTTACCAATTTCCCAGTAACAATACCTGGCACTCTTTAATGCAGAACTACATGTTTAGAATGATTTTCATGCTGGTTTCATACTGGTTCTTGCTGTTTAGCTGTAGACTTGGTTCACCACATGCCAAATTCATCTTGTCTGACTAATTTGTGGTTTGAATGATTAAAGGTGTCGCTTTCCCAAGCAGAGTATGGAGATGAAGGCGGTGGGATTCGAGACTGAACACCAGCAGGTCTGGGCACACTTTGCTGTTTGGACAGACCAGGAAACACCAGGATTCTAAAATTCCGCTTATAACATATCCAGTGCCAGAGCATCCTCTAATTGCACAGTCCAGAAAAAGAGCATACTCAAAACAGTAAAAGGAATAATGATGTGAGCCACACCACAGGCTTGTATCGGATATACACTTTTCTGTTGCCTCCATGCTTTGACTGCCTTCTATCCCCACGTCACCTTTTTTTCCCGTTAGTGTTTGTTGTGGTTTTTTTTTTCATTCCTTGATAGAGGTTTACAATCCTCTCGGTCCCCCACCAGTTCATCAGCAAACTCCAGGTTAACAACCTATGGTGCCCAGAAATGCTCAAAAGACTTTTTCAGTGACTAGTATTTAATGGAGCCTGAGTAAACAATTCTACAAAACTGTGATTTTCTTCTGGCAAATGAAAGTAACACAGAGACAGTTGGATTTCAGTGGGCTTTAGTTTTGGCTGATTCCAAGCAGATTAAATTAAACATTCATTCTTCTTCACCAAACCAAATTTAATAACCCTGCCAATGCTGCTTGCCTCATTACTGTCCATATGCTAATATGGAATTGTAATTCAGAATTAAAGACTACAATCTAAGATGATCACAAAATACCCCACAATCATTAAGTCCCAAGGCATTTTTCTAGGTTGTGTTTTCTGTTCATGTTGGATAATATATTAAATGCTGTTGGATTTGGTATTTTGAAAATACCTCTGAATTATACTCTAGAAGTTTAATTGTTGCCAAGTAATTCTAGTACCTATATCGCTGGATGTGAACAGAACCTAAAGATACTGAGGAATGTACTGACAGTGAAGAATAATTATGCTTCCAGACAGTAAATAATTTAGTACATTTGGGGGGAAAAAACCTCGGGGCAGGAAAAGGCAGCCAGTTGCCATTAGCAAATAAATGTCAGGAAGTCATACTTCACATGGAACTAGAATAACACAAATGACACAGTGAAGCACAAGCTACTAAGTGCAGCCATTCTGCTGGGGCCAAGTAATTGAGGGACACAGGAAGTAGTTTTAGGATTGCCAGAAAATACATCATTATTGGCTATTTGATGGGACGTGTCAAAAAGCCACAGTTAGCTAAAAATTAAGAATAGATCTATCTGTAGCAGCTTGGACAATATTCTACAGATGGAGAGCTAATGCTCAGGACTGACATATGAAAGGAAGACATTAAGGCTTTTACACTCCATTTTAGCTCTGTCACATGCATAAACGGTGAACAGCTTAGATGAGGAAGCTCACCAAGTCCCAGTGAGACAGTGTGATGTACTATACGGGCTATGCAGCCTGCTGGGTCATCTCCTCCTACTGCAAATCCATAATGGCCAACACTGAATGTGAGGACTGTAAAGGAGACACAGATTCTCACAGTCTCATAATAACTCCATTCACTGCACTAGACTGCCTTGTGCATTGACTTCCACGCCAGCTTACAGACAACAGCAGCACAGGGAAAACAGCTGTGAAGATAGTAGTATTCCATGTAGGTGTCCTTAGCACTGAAAAAGGGAACTAAAACTTTCTTTTTCCAGACCACTACTAGATTATTTTTATTCTTATTATGAAACAGAAATATAATGCAATATAACCCAAACTTCTACAATCGTAATTTTTGCAACTTCCCTTGTTTGGTACTACTTTAAAATCAGTTTTGCTTGGTTTGACTATATATCACTTATTTTACTTCAGTGATTAGCCTCATTGTCTTTGCAGCAATGAAAGTAATTAATAAAATTAATACCCCTAAGTATACCTAGGAACAGAAGCACTGGCCAGGCACTGGCCAGTACCTAGGCAATAATGCTGGTTTGGCACTGGATAGACTCCAGTGGGATGATTTTTTGCAGGCAAAATGCTTTCTTCCTGGGTTTGACTGTGCTGCTCAAAGGAACTCATGCCCTTTCCTTCTCGCAGACTGGGCTGGCAGGGAGTCATTGATACGGTATCTTTTTACGATGCGAAACGTTTCCTTCTTAGGGTCGGTTATTTGTCTTATCTAAATTTTCACTAGGAAAATTCCCTGCTAGTTTAAACAAATAAAGCTTTGGCAACGTCTTTCTTATATTTTGCCTTATATTTTCCTCTTTCTGAGGAACAACGCACTTTTCTTAAGAGGCTGATGTTACATTTTGGGAGTTTTAGTTTGTGCAGGGTGTTGGTGCTGGCGTTGGTTGGGTGCTAAGGAGGGATGCAGGGACCAGGTGAACTTGGAGTCATTGGGATGGTGCAGATTCCATCAGCCCCATCTTCTTTCATTGGTGTCACAAAAATAACACTTCTAGTGATGAGTCAAACATTACTGATGTTTTATAGTGGTTACTGAGTGTAAAGGTCAGTACGAATCGCGCCTGGAATTGAATATTTGTCACCTCTGACCTGACTGAGGAGGGAAGTGATGGTCCTGCTTTTGTGATCTTCAGCCCATCTGCTCCTCTGAGTGCCATTAAAAAGGAAGTGAAATGGAGGATGGTACGATTTATAGGAAAAAGTATGACTCCTTTGTCACCTTCTTCTTTGCAAATACATACTGATCGGACTCGTGGAGCAGGCCTATTTTAAGGTGTCAGGGCAGCAGGATCCCCAGTCTATCAAAGCTAGCGACCAGCTTTAGAAGTTCTAGTAGACAGCACAAAACGAAAGTTTTGTCCTTTACTTCATAAACCATGAAATTTCTTTCAGCCCATAAATCAGTACAGTATAAAGCATGAAAATATCAGCCCCAGAAAAATTAAGTCAAGCACTTTCTAACAATGATTTGTCTTAGAATAGGGTGCAGGAACCAACATTAACTCCGTGTTAACAGGCCCTTATAATAACGTTGCAGAGCAACGTGTGACATCCTCTACTGAAGCATCCTTGCCAACCTCTATAGTCAACCAATAGAGGGTCTTAAAACAGAAGTGCATATCTCCAAAAATGAGCAAATACGTGTGAGAAGAATGTCACATAGTTGCTTATGTGCCTCTAATATCTTTTGAAAGATATTGCTGGTAAATTTTATCAGTGGCATGTTTGTTGCTAGTTGTCACTGTGGAGAAAAAAATTATGGATTAAAAATTATTTTTAGAAATTGAAACTGCTGCCACTGGGCATAATTCTAAAAAGGGGATGGAGATATTATAATCTGACAGTATTAATTAAATCTTATTTATGCTGTTTTGTTCCATTTAGCCTTAGAAAAATTGCTAAGACCTTTAATGAAAGTTTGACTAAAAAAAATTATTAAAAAGGGAAGGTCATTTTGGCTTGTTTGGTTGTCCTGTTATAAGGCACAGGACTGGATTTTTTCCCCACCCAAATCAGTAAAAATGAAAGACTTTAATATTAATATTTACCATTGCAGAGAGGAAGAGTCTTACAATCTATTTATTGAGGTAGGTTTTCACATTTATTTTCTTTTTTGAAAAGCTTTTGTTATTCTTTTCTCCTAAAATAAGACATACATTGTACCTATATATCTCCAGCCAGCAATTTTATTTGGAAGCAAAATCGTCTTGACAGATAAGCAGTGTGAGCTGAATGTCCAAAGCGCTAAGCAGCTGGGCTTTTACTATGCTCATCTTCATCAAGTATACTCAGTTAAGTTTATACAGTCAATGTTTTGTCTTCAAGTGTCTGAAACACTTCTGAGCTTATTTCTGCCATGTTTCAAACCAGAGTGGTGTCTGCAGCAGCTCTCCGCTCTACTGTTCAGCATCCAAGTCCTACACACACAGTACAACATCCATTCTACAGGTGATGTGATCATTTCGTGCCTGTGGGACACATTCACTGAAGGAACTCTGGGTTTCAAGTCTCCCAATGGTTTACAATTAGGTGCAGAAAGTTATCATTTTTATTTACTTTTAATTGCCTCCTGTCAGGACACTAAAACTTTGGTAACTGCAGGCTTTGTCAGTGCTGGATTCAAGCCATCTCGGAATAATTGGCTGATAAAATGAGAAAGTGTGAATGTCCTGTATCCACACTTGAGATTCTAATATAATTTGTAATTGTTGTTTTGTGACAAGGAGAAGGAAACTTTCCAGAAGAGCTGCAGCCTAAGAAATTGGTGTAAAAAAATGTCCAGTGTCAAGATCACCAAAGGTAATGAAAGGAATTGACTAGTAATGCCTGCAGATGTGACATCTAAAATAGCAAATGGGGACTCTTATGTCTTGGAAGTCTGATTTTTCCGGATTTTCAGACTGGGACTGTGCTAGAATGTCAGGAATGTCCAGTGTCAAGATCACCAAAGGTAATGAAAGGAATTGACTAGTAATGCCTGCAGATGTGACATCTAAAATAGCAAATGGGGACTCTTATGTCTTGGAAGTCTGATTTTTCCGGATTTTCAGACTGGGACTGTGCTAGAATGTCAGGAATGTCCAGTGTCAAGATCACCAAAGGTAATGAAAGGAATTGACTAGTAATGCCTGCAGATGTGACATCTAAAATAGCAAATGGGGACTCTTATGTCTTGGAAGTCTGATTTTTCCGGATTTTCAGACTGGGACTGTGCTAGAATGTCAGGCCACGTGATCTGAGGTGTGCGTGTATGTACAAAGCTGCCATTTCAGCAGCTTTTCAGCCACGTCACTTGCTCCAGGGGAGATCTAGGTTAGATATCAGCAAAAACTCCTTTACTGAGAGAGTGGTGAAGCATTGGAACAGGCTGGCCCGGGGGGGGGGGGGGGGCCCATCCCCCGCAGCGTTTTAGAGTGGTGAAGCATTGGAACAGGCTGCCCAGGGAGGTGGTGGAGTCCCCATCCCTGGAAGTGTTTAAAAGTCGTGTAGATGTGGTGCTGAGGGACATGGTTTAGGGACCCTGGCAGTGCAAGGTGAACGGTTGGACTCGATGATCTTAAAGGTCTCTTCCAGCCAGATGATTCTGTGATTTATAAAAGGTGAAATTAAGGACAGTATTACCAACCTTAGGAACTTAAAAGACAGGCACAAAAAAAAAAAAAAAAAAACCCCAACCAAAAAAAACCCCAAACAAACCAAAAATCAAAACAAACCCTATTTAAAAAAAAAATATATTTTTAAGAAGTTGGCAGAAGTTAAGTTTGTCTGCTTGAGTTTTCTATGATCATATTCTTAACTCTTTTCACAGCTTTTAAAATTAAAACTGAGTATTAAAACTACTCACGGGATTCCAGAATCTGAAGATTTAGCAGAGGTAAAAAAACCCCAAACCAACCAAGAACCAAAACCCTCACAAACAGTGAAATCCCGTCATAACTGGCAATAATGTCAACATACAAAATGACAGTTACTGCTAAATACAACATGAAAAGTCTTCACAGTCAGTGCAGATGAAAGCGTCCATCAGAGTCAGTGTCCATCAAGGGGTTCAGTTTAAAGGGGAGCACAGCTCATAAATGGCAGAGAGAACTGATCTGATCCATTGGAGATCACCTATTTAATAGGATGTTTAAAGAGAATGTTTAAAGAGAGACAGATGAGAATGACAAAGGTGGTGGGTTTTTTTTTTTCCTACAAATGTTACAATTTCCTGGATATATTAATGTCCTCCACCTGGTACCCACACATACATGAGTCAGAGGTAGATTTGAGATATTTTCTTTGACTCTAAGGATAATTTTAACTTTTTTGTTTGGCTAACATGAATTTTAATTCATTGTCAACATGTTTGCTCTGTTGTTGTTAAGGGTGTAGATTAGCAACTCTTAATTTTTAAGTTTCTCGGACCCAGATGCTGAAACTATTCAAACTAGAGGTGGGATGCGTCGACATGATCATACTGTGCAATTTGGAAAAATGATGTCTACTTGTGTTTTTCAGATGAGTGACAGCATTCTTTAGAAATAAACTATTACCTGACCTCCTCCTTTCTTTCATATTCATTTCCTGACCAGACTTGCACAGATCACAAGAAAACACACTGTCATGATTTGAAACATGGACCAAACAAATACCACGTATACTCCAGCTTTGCTAGTAGCTCTAAATGCAAGTTGCCAAACAACTTTCTGTTGCCTCACCATTTGTTAAATATTTCTGCTATTTAATTTTCCTTTAGGAGTGCTGTGAAAACTAGCTCAAGCAGACAACATTTATAATGAGTTTTAAACTCATAAAGCGTTGCTAAACTTCTAAGTAATATTTACTTGAGTTACCACGTTCTTTCTTCAGTGGTGTATTTGAGGTAATATAACTTAACAAACATAACAATGAAAACATAGAAACATGAAAACATAGAAATATATTTAAAATACATAAAATTTCTATGAAAACATAGAAATATATATTAAACCAATCTTTTAACCATCAGCTGCCAAACTGAAGTCTTCTCTGTTGGCGAACAGTAAAGAACTGATGGTACTTTTTTTTCTTTTTTTTAATAAGGGAGCTTTCAGAGTGCTGAGGCTTTGAATGAATTCCAGCATGAGTAATTACATCCTACCATACCTAAATATCAATTAGATGTGGTCTTTTTTTATTCATTTCCTGTTCCACATTGCTGGGTCGTGTTGCTCTGACCTGTTGAATAGTAGCCACATTCACCCTAAAGTTGGCAACAATTTTGTGGCAGACAGAGTGATATCTTCATGTCTCAAGGACGATCCTCTGAAAGCTTCCACAGACACTGGTTTTGTTCTGGGGCAGCTTGAGTGGTGTTGCTTGGGTTTACAGCAGCATAAGTGTGTGTAGGGATTATAGTACCGTAATAACAAATACATAAATACAAAACGATGAATAATATTTGATACCGTGGACAGTTGATGGATATAAAACTGTGAGGCAGAGCTTTAACTGCTGGAACAATATAAAATACACTACTCGATACTATGAAAACCCTACCGTAGAATTAGTGTTTACCGTCTCGGTTTTTTATCTCGATTTCATTGGGATGAATTGTGAATATGGACTTTCCACTTCAATTAATTAATTTACAGAACATTGGGCCATGGGTATTTATACTGTGTGCAGTGGTGTGGTATCTGAGTTATAGTCAATAGTTATACCAAGTGCTATTGAATTATTCTTTTCATTGGATATTATGCCAAACTTCTTTGAGGACAAAATACAAGATTCAGTGACCCCCAAAAAAACCAAACCAAACCCATTTATTTATGGGGCACATGGTTGAGAGCTGATGAGTAGTGAGGAAATCAAATTCTTTTCATTTGCTTCCAAGACCATTTCAACAACTCAGTAGAACAGAGTGCAGAAAGACAAGAGGCTGGGAAGAGGACTATTTCAGTTTTACTCTGATGGCATTGTGAGGTACTTTACACTCCTGGCCAAATCAAAACTTAAGGTATCTGGCACCTTGCAGTATCATGCCCTTTATTTGCCAGGATGTAGGGAGGACCTGATACTACAGCGCTGAAATAAATAAGGAGGTTTCCAGATGGCTCTAAAGCGTGTCACAATCTTGCCTTATCTGGATTTTGGTCATTAAGAGTAATTTTTTCATATGAATCACGGATTTGTTTTCTGCTGATGGGTATCCGCTCAGCATCTTTCAGATGATGCATCTTTAGGATGGGGCTGATCCTAAGGCCTATAGCATGAGCAGGAAATTCCTTAGTTCTAGTGAGACTGGCCTCAGCTTTCAAAATTAAATTGGGCAATATATGTGTAAACAGTTGGTCCCTCCTCGTTGTAGCAACGAACCAAGGTGATCTGCAGTGGAAGATGAGGGCCTTGTTTTATCAAACTGCAACTTTGAAGTAACACTTTGTGTTTGTGAAATCAGACAAAGGGTCACCGGCCTACCCGCTTTGTAGGAATGGAGGGATTCTTAGCTTAGACATCACCAAACGTTTCCGAAAGACAGAATCAGATCCAGCAAGGAATCAGGGTAACAGCTGAAAGCTGAGCTGTTTGCCAGGGAGTAAGACAAGCATTTATCTTTTTTCTCAGTAATCTTTCAACGGGCAAAAGAAACACCGTTTCCCTTCCTGTTAGGTAACCTGCATGCGGGTTTGAAAACAGTGCGTATTGACTGGGTGATCTTGGCTTGCCTAAAACAGGGCTTCAAACAGAGCTAAACTGTTTCCAGTGAGCCTGGCTGGTCTTTTTGACAATACTTTTGCATTGCTTTGCGATACCCAAAGTCCCCAGGCACAGATTTATTCTACATTCTAATTGGAAATGCTTAAGAAAGATGACAATCATCTGAGAGATTTGTAACGGATTGCAATGATTAAAGTGTTAATACTGAAATATCTCACTAACATATACCATTTTCAAGTTTCTACCTAGTAAGAAAGATAAATCTGTGAACAAGGACTTCAGTACACATCAGTCTTGTTGACTAAACATCACATATTGAGAGTTTGCTGTCATGTGCAGAAAATTACTTATTAGAATAATGGTTTTGAGAGTGGCACACAGAGCTGGCATCCTTCAGATTAATATATTTGTTTCAGAAATTAAAATAGAGTTTCATATTATGAAATCAGGGCTAGGTACACTAACGAGGACAATCTGTACGTGCAATCTGTAAAGACCCTTCATTTTGGACACCAACAAGAGATGTGCAGGGCAGTTGTGCATGAATGTTTGTGCACAGCCTGTACATATGCAACGTTTCTGCTCACCTTATTCACAGGTGGCATGTTTGAAAATAAACAATATATCATTTTCCTTCTTTTTTAGCAGAATTGTAGTGACATTCACACATATTTCTCAAATGCCACTGTAGCCCACCTGCACTAGAAGGCAGACCAGTATTCAAACTGTCAGCAAAGAAGACTGATGTCGGTCATAAGTCCCTATTATCTGAAAGGCTTGACGTGGGCTTGAGTTGGGATACAGCTTTGATCAATGCTACTTAACTGTATCGTTACCTGACGGGCCATCTGCACAAGGTTGACTGGAGATCAAATTATGCTGAAAAGTACTGATAAATGTGGATGCTAATTGTGATCCCACACTGATAAACAAAGTGTCAGCTCTGGATGAAGGATTATTAGATGTACTTAAGTACAGCACCGAGTCCAGCAGCAACGGAGCAGCTATGATTGTGTCAGAGCTTGGAACTGCACATGCTGCTCAGGGGCTAAGAGGTTAGCTGTATAAAACACCTCCTAACATTACTTCCCACCTCAGCAAATCTACTTGACTAATGAGGTACTGACATTTTATTGGATTATTGTGCATCACCACTGCACAAGCACCCTCTAAAATTTTGCATCCTGATTTCTAGGCTTCTGGTTTTCTTGCAAGTCACTGCTTTCGAGAGCAGGTTCTGCTGTATTATGGCTGGCCGACTCACAAAATCCCATAGCATATGGGAGCTTATAATTCTTGAATATTCTTCACACTGTAATGAAATGAAAGCCTTTGAAATAGGCAAGAGGCACATGAGTAGGCCTAGGGTGGCCGGAAAAGGGGAATTCCCACAGAGTTGTGAGAGAGCCCAGTCCACGTACCTGCTCTGCCTTACAGGGAGCAGAATCCCAAACTCCAGGTGAGCATCCTCATTTCCACCATATACTGCCAAGTACCTTGGCTCCGATTGTAACACAGGTTTCATTTCCCCCCTCCAGGGAGCAGTGCCCCTCAAGAGGCTACTACATGTTGCTGTCTGCACAATCCAGGTAGCCAGCACAGCAGAGGGATGTTGGCACTCCTTCCTCTACTGTTCAAGTAAGCAAAAAATGAGCCTGTGAATGTCCTAGTCTTAAAACTGCTTTTTGTTTTCAGTTTGAAAATAAGTATCAAATATAACCATTACAACATGAATGAATGAATGTGAATTCTCTTTGTCTAACTCTCTACTTAGCAACTCCATTAACAGCTCTTTTTTTTTTTTTTTTTTAATCAGATTATGTTTCTAAGGCAAAAGCATGTTGGATGCTTGGAAGTGCTTCTGCTGTCAGTGAGAACCGCTGTTAACATGACACAATCCCTTTAAAATGCAGACATGCACTCAGCAAATTTGATAAGCCCTACGATGAATTTAGATGCACAGAGATGGTGAAACAGCCTAATCCTTTCTCCAGAAGATAATGTTTAAACAAATTTATTTCATTCAGTGAAACACCTGGGCAAGCTTATTTAATATAGTCCTGCACTTAATTATCTCCACTGAAGGGGAACTTGCCACATTTCAAAATATGATTATTGTCTTTCCTATTAATTATTTTAAGTTCCTCAAAGGAAGCCTGGAGAGAAATAAAAAAGAGGGCTCTTAATTAACCTGAGCCACCAGAAGTCATCTTTTTGGAGTAGGGAAGCTGGGATAAGAAAATAAATAGCACTTTAAAAATCAGAATCTCAGAAGAATAGTTGTTAAAACCTGAAAAGAATTCCGTATGACTGAATTGTTGCTAGGCATTAATATCAGAAAGGCACACCTACACATTAAACTGTCTTACGGGCAAAAGACAAAATTAGAGAAAATAATTCTGTGAAGAACTCAATATGGTGAAAATTACTGGCAGAAGTCAAAGAGGTGTAGGATTATTATACACCGGGGAAACGACACAGCCCAGAGCAAGCAGCTCAATTCTGTTCCTCCCTCCTTCTGCTCTTGTGGGGCTGGCATAAAGAAAGCTATTCCTTTTGGGAAGAATTTATCCCACAATATACTTCTGCCAAGCAATTTTACCACGAGTGCGCTCACCGCAGTAATCCAGTTACCCTCAGACTTGCAAGAGGGAATACTGTATAGGAGGAGAGGAGAGCCTGTTCTCCTCACCACAACTGGAACTGCAGTGCAAACAGGGCTCGGATGTTTTATTCTAAAGAGCAATTTAACAGACTATGGCAACTTATGTGTAATTAGATCACTTCTTTTCTTGCAGTGTCAGTGCTACAGGAAAGGATATTTGCAACATGGGTTTGCACAGGATGAAAGCAATTGTGTGTATGTGTCTTCTAAAAGTTGCTGTGGTTGCCTATGCACAAGCAAGAAGGGAATTGTGATCGTTTTAGGCAATTATTTAGTATTGCACATCTAAGCTTCTTTTAATCATTTAATATGTTCTTTTGCTACTTGGAAGGCTAAATACAGTTTTGCAAAGATCATGTTACACATGCCTTAACCTTTGCGAAAAGCCAGACAGCACCTCAGTGACAGATTTGCCTTGTGTCCTACTGCCTGTAGGTCCCCTAGGTTCCACACTTCCATAGGTGTAAGAATGGATCAAAGCCAGTTTTCCAACAGAGGTACTTTTGCCTTTTATTCTGTAGGCAATTACCCAAATTTTAATTTCCAGTCCAAGTTACCAGATCACACTACTGCTTCATCTAAACAACAAATCAAGCTGTTTTTTGTCACTCACAAATCTAATTCAAAGTCAGCTCTCATTGATGAAGCCAGACTTGGTTTTTCCTTAGTTTTTCAGAAGGCATGAGGTTTACGTCATTTTTCTGTGGACGTGTTGTACAGGTGCTCATACTATCCTTTTATCACTACTGGTCAATCAAACTCATCTGAAAAAAATTTCCTTGGGCTCAGTCTTGGCATCGAGAGTGCGTGCTCCCTCTAGGGAATGTACAAAATGATAGGAAATACTTGTGAAAGATGGGAAATAACGAGGGGGGAAATGGTCTCTGATCACCTATATTTGTGTTCTTGCAAATGGAGATATGCTCACAATTGATCTGAAATAGTTTGCTATTTTATTAGTCACAGAATTGTATTCAAGCCATTTCCAGAGATGGCACGCTGGGTGAGGTGGCAGCATGAACCCCATCTTCCCCCATCTGCAACGTGGCAGTGAGTTCGGTGTCAGTCCTCCCTCTCAAATCACTCTTTGAATAACGCGTAATGATACTCACATCATACGGCAACTTTAAAGGTGAAAGTGAATAGAAATCAGAGTCTGTAAGGTTGCAAAGCAGGAGGGAGGGAGGTCAGCTCACGGCAGGGGCCATGCCCTCCTGGAAAGCGGTGGAAGAGCCAGCAGGCAGCACGGTCCGCTGCTGGGCTCCGTGCTAGGGTGGGCTTCCTGACCCCTTCGGCTCTGGTAAGTCACGACGCGGCCGGCGGCAGCTCTGCGCCCGGCTGCGGCTTGTACACCCCCCGGGTCCGGTTTATTCCAGCCCC
>NW_010408922.1:14023-14464 GCF_000710305.1 Buceros rhinoceros silvestris | reverse complement strand
CAGCCGTCGGGTCACGACTGCTGGAAAAACATCTTTTGTTAAGCTGCTCACTGTAAACCACTGACTTGAGGACTTGACTTCCTGGGCAGGGCAGCGGCAGACCTTCAGCTGAAGAAGCCAGAGACCCCTGGAGCAGGGGAAGAAAAAGCCCATCTCACTGGCTAAGCAAAGGTTCCACATCACCCGAGGGCATGAGGAGGCAAGAAACGTTCAGGAACCCTCAACACCCTCAAATCATTTGAAAGAGGGCTCAAGGCTTTCAGCTCCTCATCAGGGTCCCTTATCACCTACCACAGAGACCAGCTTTGGTCACCGGCCCTTCCCCCAAGCTCCAGGCCACGGCTTCACCCAGCACAGGGAGAAACCGTCCCCGGAGCTGGGCTGCGTGGGGCACAGCGCAGGCAGCCGCTGCCTCAGCGTGACTACCGACGGGGCGCCAAA
>NW_010408922.1:12378-14013 GCF_000710305.1 Buceros rhinoceros silvestris | reverse complement strand
CCCCGGGGTGTGGGCTGCATGGGGCACAGCGCAGGCAGCCGCTGCCTCAGCGTGATTAACGAAGGGCTGCAGAACCTCACACCGAAGTCGTGCTGGTGTAACCGGCACCTATGAACCTATAAAAACCCAAACCGGGGGCTGCTCGGGGAAGCCACAGGCTCAGCTGAGAGAAGGATTCCTGCCGGGGCCAGGCCGGGGAGACACCCCCGACGGAAACCAGCTCACTTCCCACTTGTGTTCCCAGCCACCGCTGCCCACGTTTCACTCCCTCACCCCCTGGGATCAGCCGAGCTGCTCGCTAAGCCCTTTCTGCTCCCACTGACTGCAGCAGCAGCTCACACAGATGGGAAAGACCACGGGGAGCGTCAGGAGCTCAGTCCCCATGAGAAGCAGCTTTCCAGAGCGTCTCTTAGCACCAGAATCCAGATACCGGGTATTCAGAGTGGCTGAGGGCAGCAGGTTTAGCACAGATGCGTCTGGACACGAGCGCAGCTTGTCAGCACAGGAATGTCAGGAGTGGCAGGGACCAGCCCCGGTTTCAGGTCTAGTCAGAGCAGAGTGAACACCCCAAAGACAGGAAGAATGAAAAATAAACAAATCCCAAACCCCTCTTGGTCCTAAACCCTCAGTATTTCCAGTAACAACAGGGCTCGCTTTTGTTCCCAATACTGTGGCCCTGCAACGTGCCAGACTCCAGTTCATCCACCCAGCCCCAGGAGCTGAAGGCACCTCTGTGCTTGACACCTGCACACACAGGGCAGTAGTGAAAAACCACCCGAGCTGCTGGTCCCGTTGTGACGTGACACAAACTCCTCCTTCAGGAAGGATGGAGGAGCACAGGGGTCAGTCAGCCCGCGCTGCAGCTGCTGAGCCTGCACCCTGGACACAAGCACAGCGCGACAAGCAGAAAGAGCCCACGGGGGACATTGCTGGAAGTCACAGAGACGTGAGGAACAGCCCCCTCACATGGCAGAGTCATCCCTCCCTCCCAACACACAGATCCTGCCACTTCGCCCTCTCCTTCTGACCTGAACCTTGTCAGAGCCACCATGGCTGTACCCGGGGCTCCTTCCAGGCCAGCCCGAGCAGCACGGCCCAGAGCAGTGACAGTTCCAGGGTACCCCGGAGGTTCAGGAACTCGCTGAGACACGCCAGCAGCTGGAGCAGTGGCATTTTCATCACAGAGATTTGCATTTTCTCTCAAAGGGGTGAAGTCCAGCCTGGGGTGAGACAAGACCCCAGAGATTTCCATTCTGCTCCGCTAAAATAAAACACAGGGAGAAGCACCAGCTGACAAAAAGGCTGAACCACAAGGAAAAGGCAAAAGATTTCAAATCCTGAAGGCACTTGATGTCCAGGGGTGCTGGGACCAGGTCCCATGGTGGGGTGAACTCTCACTCAGCAGAGCTGAGACAGACTGGCTGGCTGGAAGGAGCAGGCTGGGGGCACAGACAGCCAGAGCCAAGAGTGCTCCAAGGCAGAATATGGTCCCAGAAAGCTCCCACAACCTTTGGCTTCCACCTGCTCCCTCTCCCGAGGGAACAGCTCGAGGAGTGGGCAGGTGTCTGAGGTATGTGCAACATATTCGGCGCGGTGACACGCCAGCAGGGTGGGGCTGGCGGCCTGACAGACGCT
>NW_010408922.1:8292-12295 GCF_000710305.1 Buceros rhinoceros silvestris | reverse complement strand
GGTCGGTGACACGCCGTCAGGGGGGGGCTGCCGGCCTGACAGCCGCTCCGAGGAGGCTGGACTGGTCTAAGCTCGGAGTCCCAGTAAGCGTGCGGTGTTCAGCACGTCGTCTCTCGTCAGGTAGCAGCCGCAGAGCTGGCGGTACCCTGTGAACGCCTCCCGCCCGTGCAGGACGCGCCAGTTGTCGACAAACAGGGCCTGCGGGCAGAGAGAGAAGGCTGTCAGAAGATGGGCAACCACCTAGAGAGGTCCAGGAGCCTCTGGCAGGACAGGAGCTGGAGATCCCTCCAGAAGGGTCTTGCCACACTGGGCAGGGCCTTTCCTGGTCCACACTGTCAGAGATGGCAGAGGGGACCAGAGCCAGATGTTCCACATGATCCAGCACAGCTGTTCACCAGCAGCCAGCAGCTCTGCTCTGCTGCTCACCGGGAGAGGAAACACGGCAGCTCGCAAAGTGCTGACACTTTCTGGGCTGCTAATTTGTTTTTCTGCTGGAGAGGGTGAGCAACAGCTCACCAGCCACAGGGACGGGCTGTGCTCTGCCCTGGGGTCACCTCCGCCCAGGCTGCCTCGGGAACAGGGAGGTCTAGCGGCTCCCGTCTTCCCTCTGGGCCCTTGCTGGGGCCCTGGGCTCAGGCTGAGTCTAGGCGCTGCAGGAATAAAAGCCCTTGGAGCAGGCAGGGCTGAAGGGAGAAGCCAGGCACCATAACACCTGCAGGTCTACAACGGCGGCTTTGTCGAGCTCCTCCCAGGCCGACGCAGCACCAGCCCTTCGAGCGCAGAGCAGAGCTTTCTCCTTCCAGTGCCAGGGTGTGCTGAGGCACCGTGGCTGTTTCTGGGACAGCGGGGATACAGCCCAGGTCTCCTGCGATCTGCTGGCACCGCAAGGGTTCAAAACCAACCTCAGAACTGAAGTGAATTCAGCTCCCACGCCTCTCTACTTCCATCGAAATAAAATACTCTGCTGGAAGACGTCTAAGCCTGGACGTCAAGCGCTCCCAGACTCTGCTTCCGAGCGGCCTCACTTCAGCGACTGGAAGATCTCCCTCCTCTCCCCACATTGGGACTGACTTTCCTCTGAGGCAGAGTTTGGGCTAAACGTTTCTGCCGTACCTGGAAGTTCGTATTCTCTCAGGACAGCAGAACACACACACCCCCCCGCTGATACCACTGTACCGAACGCAGGAGCCTCCCAGCGCTGAGTCCTACCTTGCCCGGCTTCAGTTTGACCCACAGCTCGTTTTCCGGCCTCCGGAGCTCCGCGGTGAGTGTGTGGTGAGCAGCGTACCAGCGATGCACAACGTCGTAAGGCACCGTGTTGATGACAGCCCGGTCGTAGTTATTGTACCTAGAGGTGAAGGAAAGGTAAGAGACAGCCCACGAGCACGGCCAGGTGGGTCCAGAGGGGACCTCGGAAGGTTAGTCAGTGTTTAAGGGAGGCTGTAGAGGTTATTTACGGGACTTTGAGGAGAACACACAACACTGGGAGCACGGAGGAGTTTACTGCCCAGGGTAAAGCTGCTCTTGCTGGTTTGCCATAGGAGGAGGCACCGCAGATGCTGGGGCTGTTCAGAATTAAAGTGCACGGCTGTGCTGGGCAACCTCCTGTGCTGAGCCGAGCCACAAAGTGGCCCAAATTTCCTCCAGAAGGGACCAGTCTGCACTCTCCCCGCTCCCCGTGTGCCAGGCTGGTTTCTAGAGGCTCTTTCAGCGAAGGGCTGAATCCTGCTGCCTCTCAAACCAAGTGAGATGGGGGCGTGGAGCCAAAGGGAGGGTGACAGGAGTGAGAAATCAGAGCCTGGCACCAACACCCATCTGAGCGGTTCTGACGCTGCCTCTAACACAGCCCAGGAGGGAGCGCAGGGTGTTGCTGAGGCTTCACCCCTGTCCCTCAAACACCTCCTGGCAAACCATCACCACCTGCCACAACCCCTCTCCTCCCCACCGGTCAGAGGCCTCGCGCTGACGATACCGGATCAGATAAAGCTCGTTGTTCCAGGGATAGACGTTGAGGACTGGCCCGACCCCGATCATGTGGTTGTGACAGTCTCCCACCTTCTCCACATACTCGTGCTTCAAGGGCACCTTGCTGAGCAGCTCGAATTGCTCGGGGGCTTGACGGAGAACCTGCTCTGCCGCGTAGAAACCATCCACCAGCAGCGTCCGCCCGCCCGTGCCCTCGTGCTTCAGGCAGTGAAACACCTGGATGCTGCAGGGGCGAGAGAATCCAGAGCACGTGAGGAAAGGCCCTGGCTGCCTGCCCCATGGAGAGAAGACCCTGGGAGACCTCATGGGCTGTAGGACCGGGCCCGTGTCACCCGAAGTCCATCCAGGCTGTAGGTTCAAAAGCATCTAACTCACTTCCCGGAACATGTCAGAACAAGGGGGCAGTTACACGCTGGTTGTGCTGTTGGGGTCTCCAGGAATGACGAGGGGAAGCCAGGGTCCAAGGCCCATATATGATGTGCTCCCACTGGCAGCCAGAAGCCCCTCAAGGCCACACGTTAAGAACACTCTGGAAGGCCTGGAGCAGGAGTCCCCAGAGGGCAGCTGGCCTCCAGGGACATTGCCTCCTTGGTGGAAGCCACCCAGCTCAGCTTTTGGCCTTCCATTCCTTCTCTGAGGCTTCCCCTTCACCTCACGCCATTCCTTCTCTGAGGCTTCCCCTTCCCCTCACGCAGGCAAAGCAGCTGTTTTACTGTCAGAAACAACCCCCCAGGAGCTGTCTTGAGCCACTGACTCCCAATTTTCACTGCATACCAGCTTGACTTGTTAGAAAATTAACCGTGACCTTCTGGGAAACCTTCTGATCTCCCTCGGGGCCTCTTATCTCAGTCCCACAGCCAGCGACACGGCAGGTCCTGCCAGCTCCACCCTCACCTCCTCACCCGGGTGCTCTAACCCTGCCGCTACACACAAGAGTTTCAGGCTAATTTCCCCCAGTCAGAAATGAGCAAAGGCCACCCTGTGCCTCGGAGGCAACGGCCACCCCCTGCAGCTCAGCGGGGCTGCTGTGGCTGTGGGGGGAAGCAGCTGCCCCACGGGACACCCCTTTCCCGAACACCCTCTCCCCTGGGTCAGAAGCAGATCAGAGGCTGGGTCAGGTGCAGCCCATCTGAAGCAGCCTGCGAGGACGGGATTTCTGGCAGAGCTGGGGCGCAGGAAAGCCAGAAATTCCTGTTCTCCCCGCTGAGCTGTGGTTTTGCAGAGCTACGGGCACTAATGGCTGGCTCTGCCCACAGAGCCCGCACCGGCCCTGCTCGACACACTGCAGCTGGCAGCAGAGATACCCCTACCTGAAGGGAACCCTGCCCTGGGGAGAAGAACGGTGTAAAAACAGCTAACGAGCTCCACAGCACTCACCGAGCAGTTCATCAAAGCTCTTCTGCAGGGTCGAATTCTCAGTACTATTTCTCTTTATGTAGCTGAATCAGCCTGTGAGGACGGGATTTCTGGCAGAGCTGGGGCGCAGGAAAGCCAGAAATTCCTGTTCTCCCCGCTGAGCTGTGGTTTTGCAGAGCTACGGGCACTAATGGCTGGCTCTGCCCACAGAGCCCGCACCGGCCCTGCTCGACACACTGCAGCTGGCAGCAGAGATACCCCTACCTGAAGGGAACCCTGCCCTGGGGAGAAGAACGGTGTAAAAACAGCTAACGAGCTCCACAGCACTCACCGAGCAGTTCATCAAAGCTCTTCTGCAGGGTCGAATTCTCAGTACTATTTCTCTTTATGTATTTTGGGGAGGATTTTGTGAGCTCCTAGAACAAGTCAGCCCAGAGGCAGCACTGAGCAGATCACCAGAGCATGGAGAACAGCCAGCCAGACCTAGCCGGAAGCGTCTGGCAGGGCCTTTGTGCTCTCTGCATCTAACTGGCTTCACAGGGCACAGTAAAATCCACTTAGGTTGCTCCTGAGCTGCTTCAGAACAACAACTACCCCCAAAACCTTCCTGCCTGCTGCTCAGGGTTCCTGGTGCCAAGGGCTCTCCGAGACCAAACAGACC
>NW_010408922.1:7763-8135 GCF_000710305.1 Buceros rhinoceros silvestris | reverse complement strand
GTCCTCCTCTGCTCTTACAGCTCTGCCCACATAAAGGTGCTCAGAAGTGAAGAGCCTCACTGGGCAAGAGATAATCCTGCCCAGGGCAGGCGGTGGGGACTGGCCGATCCAGTTCCACACCAGATGGCAGCATTTCCACCCATCCTCCCGAGGTGAAAGCAGACAAAAAACAGTTAAGCTGAGAAATTAAGCCCAAGTCTCCTGCACTTCACTGCGAACCACAACTGGGACAGCGGCCTTTCCTTCTCCCACTGCGCATAAAACACAGCCCAGAGGCTGCTCCAGAAGAGCAGGGGGTCCTGAGGACCTGCAGGGCTCACACCCTCAGTCAAAAATTCCTTCCTTCTCTCTGTCTGAATCTCCCTCTTTCAC
>NW_010408922.1:7187-7499 GCF_000710305.1 Buceros rhinoceros silvestris | reverse complement strand
CCCCCCAACCCTCCCAGCCTGATCTCCCAGCAGAGGGGTTCTTTGTGGCTACAAAGACAGCTCAAACCAGGCAGCACCAAGCAGCAGCCAGCAATCTAACAGCCTCATCCTTCACCACCCGCATACTGGAAGAACTGAAAGTTTCAAGCACAGGAAAATCTGACCCACACCCACTCCAGAGGGACCGGACAGGACCCAGAACTACTGTGTGACATCCCAGCAGCAGCACTGAAGCCCATGCTGGCAGAAGTGGCATTGCTGGGAATGGCTCCTGCTCTTGCCCTCACCCCCAGGGCTCCCGGAAGTAGGGGG
>NW_010408922.1:6397-6975 GCF_000710305.1 Buceros rhinoceros silvestris | reverse complement strand
GGTGGTGTCGGTGTGGCGGTCCAGAGCCAGCTTGGTGTAGGCGGTGTCTCCCCGGGAGAAGTCGGAGGTGAAGTACCACATCCGACCGTAAATGGTCTCCCTGCAAGAGGTGGTGGTTACGGGGAAGCGCTGCAGGGACAGGGGTGGTGGCAGAGCAAAGCCCTCCAGTCTGAGGTTCCTCCCCTCTGTCCTCTGCACAGAGTAAAGTAAAGCAGAACTCCACAGAACGCCTACCATCAGAGGCTGGCGCTTCTCGTGCTGCCCCTGGTGCTCCATTCCTCTCTCTCCTTCCCAAAACCGAGTCTCGCTTCCCCTCCACAACACCACTCATCCTTCCCCAGCAGTCCAGGCGGGTGAAGGAAGCCAGTGAGAGTCATGAGGAGTTCCCAGGGTGCATGTACCCACATGAGGTTGCCCAATAATCCTGTTTCTTGTTCTCAGGATCCTGTGTTTTCACCCACCTCCCTGCTATGATGTGCACGGAAGGCAAGGACAAACAGCAACTCTGGGGCTACGGGGTGAAGGGTACCTAGAGAAAAAGCTGCCTGGAGCCACTCATTTCCACCTGCAGTGACTGC
>NW_010408922.1:4077-6247 GCF_000710305.1 Buceros rhinoceros silvestris | reverse complement strand
ATTCTGCTGGGATCCGTTCATTTCCACCGTCAGTGACTGCCTGTTCTAGAACCCCCTGGCCCAAGGCAAGTTAAACTGTTTCTGCAGCTGGGGTAAAACCGGACAGCCCATCCCCGGCTCAGGCTCGCCAAGCCGCTGCAAGTTTCAGACCAGCGCAGACCAAACATTTCTCAGTGGTTTTCTTTAGTGAGAGCTACAAATTGTTTGTGATGTCCCGGGCTCCCAGGGCCAGGGCTGCCCTCCTAACCCTCAAGTCATAACAGGAAATGTCTCTCCTCCATAGCTCTGCTCTTCCCAGACAGGGCCCTTCCCTCAGTCCCACTGTCACAGAGGTCACCGTGCGCTCCCCAGCCCAGTGGCTCCGGGCTCTCCCCTGGAAGCAGCACAGGCCCCGCAGCACAACACTCCATCCCGGTTCAAGCAGAGCGGCCAGAGGCTGTAGATGACCCAAGCCCACCTTCCCAGACCAAAGGAGAACCCCAGTGCCCCCTCTCTGCAGTTGCCTTCCCCGGGCAGCCCCCGTTACCTGATCAAGCTGACCCTTTCCGCTAAAATCTCCGTGTCCTCTTTGGTGGGGGTGACGTTCTCCACGAAGGCAATCCCGTAGAGCAGGAAGTTCTGCAGGAACTCCTTCAGCCCCTCGTCTGTCTCCAGGAAGCTCCGGCAGTCGACGGATGGCACCTGGGCTTGCTGGTAGATTTCTGCGTTCCAGAGAATCCGCGGGTGCATGACCTGCTGCTTCTGCCCCTCGTAGCTGTTCTTCACCAGCCACTCCAGCCCATACCGTGTCACGTGCCCGTCCGGCCCTGCGACCAGGGAGAAGGGGCACGGTCACCCCCAACAGCCCGAGAGCCTGGTCATCACAGGACAGGCCTCCCCTGTTTAACTCTGCCTGGTGACAGACTCTCGGCACCCTGACACCACCCCAAATACTAAAACACCACCTGGTTAAGGCCACAAGTCCCAGAAGCATCATCATGGCTGCAACAACTCCACAGTCAGAGCTCAGTTTCAGCTCCAGGAGTTTGTTTTCTATGGACAGGACCCCTCGGAGGAGGAACGCACCGCAGACAGGCCCCTCAGTACAGGAAAGAGACAGCAAAAGGGAGAAAGGAGCTGGGAGGCGGAGGAGGATGGGCAGCAAACATGAATTGTGATCACAGGAAATCACCTCAAACAGGACAGGGACAAGAAAACCATTTCCTGACCGGTCTGTTCACTACCTGCATTGCTGCTGAATACCCAGACCCTGAGGAAACACACCCCCCCACCCACGAGGGGCTGGGGGCAGGAAAAATAGACGCTAATTTAAGCCTAACCTTGCTGCCCAGAAGAGCCGTGTTTAAAACCTGCTTACAGCTGAGCCTCTTCCCAAACCAGACTGAGAGAGGAGCTCCCAGCAAACCCGAGGGTGGGATCCACCCAGGAGGCCCCCTCCACGCAGGGTGGGCGGTCCCAGGGACAGGCAGGCACGGGCGCTGCGCTACTCACAGGTGAGGAAGAGGGTGGTCTCGTCCACTCGGACAGCCTTGGGTTTGATGGCCAGGTCCACGCTGGCCGTGTCCAAGCTGCGCTGGTTCGTCTTGGTGTTGTAGCAGGACGCGGAGCGGCAGTGGTCCCGCAGCCAGACGAAGTCGAAACGCATCAGGGTGTTGGCGTACCTGAGCTCTGCGGAGAAGGGCGGGCTCAGGGGAGGCACCGGGGCGAGAGAACACCGACTCAGGAAATGGAGCAACCCAGTGGTAGGCCCCAGCGCAGGAACACAGAGAAGAGGCAACCTAACAACCCCACCAACAGCCAAACACCACAGGCAGCATCAACGTCTTGCAGTGAAGCTCTGGTAGCCAGATAAAGCCTCTGCTCCTCGCTCCATCCCTGGGACTACCCAAAGCCCTTCAGAACCAGCAGGACCTTCCTGTGCTGGTCCTGCTCAGCCTGGACACCCAAGAGTCCGAGGGCGCTTTGCAGAGGGAAAACAGCAGTCACCTTCCTCGGGGCCACAGCTGAGCGATCCAAGAGACTCGGAGCACCGACATCTCAGCAGCCTCCGCAGCCATCCCCCTGGATGAGACACCCCCGAGCAACCCCGGGGGCCACGGGAAGACACGTGCCTCAGTGACCCAAGGGGTGAAGGTAACGGGCTGCTGCGCTGCGTCACGACAACACACAC
>NW_010408922.1:3605-3837 GCF_000710305.1 Buceros rhinoceros silvestris | reverse complement strand
ACGATCACTGTGCTGGTCCCGCCGCTGCCCCCCTCTGACTCAGACCACTGCAGAGGAAAACCAGTCAATCGCTCCTGGGGAACAGGGCCAGGAGAACGTCCCTCCTCTCCCCCCAGAGCAGGGACACCTGCACCCAGCACACCTACCCAGGTGGTCACCGTGTAGTTGCCAGGTGCACTTGAGGGACTCTGGGGCTGTGTGATGCCAGCGAGGCGTGGGGACGCTCCTCCCC
>NW_010408922.1:462-3430 GCF_000710305.1 Buceros rhinoceros silvestris | reverse complement strand
GGCGAGCCGTGTCCAGCGCGTCCCCTCGGCCGGCGTGGCACCACGAGCAGAGCTGCCAGCCGCCGGCCCCACATCCTGCGCTGCTGGGAGAGAAGGGGGCACTGTCATCCTCCAGAGCCAGCATTCGCTGAGGAAACAGGCGAGGGAGAACCAGTCCTTTGGGGAGGAAGGACTGAAGCGGGCAGGATGACTCCCCTCCAGCCCGGCTGCCTGTCACCTGCCTGCCCGGAGCCGTTCAGACACGGGAAATACCCACCCTGAGTCTGAAGGGTTTTGTGTTGAATCCTTCAGTCCCAGTCCGAGTACCAGCGTCACTCCTGCGCTCCCCAGTGACAACATCAGGCTGCCAGGCTTTTAGAACCACCAACGGGCTCCGGTTGAACGGCCCTTCCCAGCTCCCCTGGCACCTCGAGAAGACAAAGCGCACCCAAGGTATGGGCCGTCATCTGGAAATGCCCCACTCCTGGGGGAGTTAGGGGGAATCCGGTCCCATACCTCTGGCACAGAATCATAGATCCATAGAATGCTTTGGGTTGGAACGGACCTTTTACTTTAAAGGTCAGACTTCCTAGTCCAGCCCCCTGCAGGGAGCAGGGAGATCTGCCCCCAGAGCAGGGGGCTCAGAGCCCCAAGGGCCAACCTGGCCTGGGATGGGGCCAGCGAGGGGGCTGCTCCCACCTCTCGGGGCAGCCTGGTCCAGGGGCTCACCACCCTCAGCATCAGCAGTTGCTTCCTTAAATCCAGCCTGAATCTCCCCCCAGTAGGTTCCAGTAGAGCCAACCCCTTCCAGCACCCACCACCCAGCACTTGGTGTCGACAACACAGACTGTGCCACCATCGCTGCACGACTGGGGGTTTTACCCCAGCTCAGACCAGCCGTAGCAGACACTTCCTCAGAAAACACCACACGCCGGTGGAGGACCCCGAGGCTGGTGGGAGAAGCGGCTGCCCTCCCAGCACACACTGGAAGCCACGGGGATTCACCGGTAGGGGGTCAATTAATTAATGTTCTTCCTCACAAACAAGATGACCTGACCTGCACGCATCAGCTGAACAACTAAGTGAAGAAAATCTGCACCAGTGGAAAACCAGGAGCTGACATGATGTAACTCCCTGGGCCAAACCCGACTTCCAAAGCTGATGACTGATGAAGATGCAGGTGAACGCTCCATCTGAGTCGGCCCTGGGACATCAAGGACATCCACCAGCCCCACAGAGCAGGGGAAAAGCAGCTCACTTGTTTGCTCACGCCCGGTATCTCCTCACACTATTGGACCCAAACCCGACAGGAAAAGCTCCTCCGCAAACCCACGCGGAGAGTGGCCTCTGCCTGGGGCAGCTCTGGCCCTCGTTATCTCTCTCTGCGCACGCTGCCTTTTATCTCGCCCTCTTCCAGCACCAAAACTGAGCAGAGAATAAACACAGGTAAGGGGAAGCGCCCCACGTACTTCATCCAGCCGAGGGGACCTCTGGCTGCTGCTCCTGTGGGAAGCAGACACCCCAAACAGCTCACCCAGACGCCCCGAGTTAAAACTCCCCAACAGAGAGCAAAGCTCAGAGAAGCTGAAACCAAAACAAAATCTGGGGGATTAGGGAGGATTTACATCTTGCCTCTGTGTTTGTTCCAGCAGAGCTCAGGGCTCTCTCCTGGCTGGAGTCTGGTGTGCGAGGAGCCAACCCTCTCCCCTCATCCCCGCTCTGCTCTGCACCTTTACATTGTCCAGACCACACGCAGCTCACCTGGGCAACGACAAAATGCAGCGGCCGAGGGATTTCACGACAAAATTTGCCTTGAAATTCAAAAACAAAGGGTAGGAGGGAGAGTACGCGAGACCCCCCTGTGCTGGTGAGCTCTGAGGAGGGAGCGGATCGGTTGCCAGGCTGGCCCCTCTGCCCAAGCAGGACAAAAGCTGGCACAGAGGTTACACATGAACCTCTTCTGTGTGGCACATCCCACCCCAGGGTCCACCACGCAGTGGAGCACGCACAGAACCACGGCAGGAGCAACAGAGGGGGACGGAGCTGCGGGTGCTGGAGGGACACGCAGGAAACACCAATATCGTGATCTCAGGAATCACCACGAGCCTCCTGAGAGCAAAGACAAGAGACCGTGGAAGGAGGAGGGAGGAAGAGGGGCCCTCATGAGGGGCTCGTTGGTCCAGGAGACTCCCCACCTGGCCCTCAGCAGCTGGTCTCACTGCTGACATGAAAAGAGGCTGAAGTGACCACAACTGGGGTTTAATCTCTTTGATAAAAAGCCACAGCTCCCATTTTGAGCAAAGAAAAACCACTGAGCCTGGAAAATCAGTTACCAAATAGCTTCAGCAATGAAACCCCATGTGGAAGGAGAAACCCCACCAGTCTGTGGCCTTTAGGCAGCTTTTGGCCAAAACTTCCCTGAACAGGGTGACACCAGCTGCTGGTTCGGGGAATCACAGAACAATCTTGGAGAAGACCTTTAAGATCACCAAGTCCAACCATTAACCACTAAGTCTTCACTGCCCCCTGTCCCCCAGCAGCACCTCCACACGGCTGGGAAACCCCTCCAGGGACGGGGACTGCACCACTGCCCTGGGCAGCCTGGGCCAGGCCGGGACAACCCCAACGGGACAGAAATGGCTCCTCAGGGACAACCTCAACCTCCCCGGGGGCAGCTTGAGGCCGATTCCTCTCATGCTGCTGCCTGGAACGTGGATAAAAGGAGCTGCAAAGGCTGAGCTGCTGCCCTGGGAGGGCTGTGCCTGCTGAGCCAAGTGCTCCAGCCCTGCGGACAAAGGGGCCTCGTCCCCTGGGACGGGCGGCAGGGACCTCTCAGAGGCAAACACTCAACTGCCGGCAGAGTTGAAGGCTGCACCGCCCGGGCTGAGCTGCTTTACCTATAATTACCGCAGACACGCGAGGCAGGTTGGCTGTCCCCTGCTGCGCAAGGTCCCCGCCACCCCGCAGACAGCAGCTATATTAGATCTGG
>NW_010408922.1:0-279 GCF_000710305.1 Buceros rhinoceros silvestris | reverse complement strand
AGGCCTTCCCCTCGGGGGACTGCAATTAAATTAACAAGCTAATAAAGACATCCCAGGCACCAGCAGCATCTCGGCTACTTCATTTTCCCAGAAGCAAAGGTAATTATCTGCTCACCCCACATCTAACAGCGACCAGCTGCCTGCAGAGCCCCCTTCCCAGAACCGAGCTGCAGGCTCACCTGGGCAGCTCCCTCCTCCTCCTCCAGCGAAGCCTTTCCAGGCTGCTCAGCTCCACAGACACGAGCTCTGGTTCTTTTTCCCAGCAGAGCAGCCAGCCCT
>NW_010408921.1:0-722 GCF_000710305.1 Buceros rhinoceros silvestris | reverse complement strand
GATGGGTAGAAGCTTACCTGATGGTAACTGCTACTGTAGCTGGAGTGGCCAAAATAATTTTAGAACAAATTAGCACTACTGAGAATTAGGACTGCTCCTAGGAAAGACACCGGTGTTTCGCCTTATGAAATGTTCTATGGATTACCTTCTATGGGTAAAGGAGACAACTTTCCTCAATTTGAAACCAAGGATGTTTTCCTTAAGAACGATATACTGGGGCTATCGTCTTGTTTGTCTTTCCTCAGGAATAAGGGACTTCTAGCTCAAATGCCACCACTTTAATTTGCATTTCAAACCATCCAGCCCGGAGAATGGGTCCTGATCAAGTCCTGGAAAGAGACTGAACTGCAGCCTGACTGGGAAGGCCTGTTCCAGGTGCTACTGGTTTTTCTGTCCTCAGGAATAAGGGACTTCTAGCTCAAATGCCACCACTTTAATTTGCATTTCAAACCATCCAGCCCGGAGAATGGGTCCTGATCAAGTCCTGGAAAGAGACTGAACTGCAGCCTGACTGGGAAGGCCTGTTCCAGGTGCTACTGACCACAGAGACAGCAGTAAGAACAGCTGAGAATGGCTGGACTCATTACACCGGACTCAAAGGACCAGTGGACCCTCCCCTCGGAGACAGACAGTGGCATGCCTACCCCACCAAAGACCCTCTGCATATCATACTGAAAAAGCAATAAGTATATAATAACAGAAAACCACAAATTGTAAATGTT
>NW_010408920.1:27748-28032 GCF_000710305.1 Buceros rhinoceros silvestris | reverse complement strand
CACTCACTGACTTACCTGTGCAGTTTGGAGATACAGTTCAAGCACTGGTCTTTGGTCCATTTGCACCAATTTTATACCGTGATTGCACTGAAGACTCTATCATACCTGTTAAAAAGACAAGCTTAATATATTTGAAACTGGCATGGCAAATAAAACGTGGGGAGAACGGAGGGCTTTATTCCTTGGAGGGGCGAGGCCTGACACTTTTGTGTAATGAAGCATTTTGGAGATGTTCATAAGATGGCCTCCATGCTGGAAATGGACTTGGAATTCCTGCTCAATAG
>NW_010408920.1:20943-27647 GCF_000710305.1 Buceros rhinoceros silvestris | reverse complement strand
GCTGAATAGACTAGAGGCTCGTGATAAATCGAGGTGAACCATAGAATTTACCTGAGCTGTGGGAGGAGGTTGGGAACTGATGGCTGCACATCTTCTAGGGCAGATTATAACCTCTGAACCAGGTTATAAACCCCCTTCCCCTTTTATGCAGCTGAGAACAGGAGTCTCTGTCTTGTAAATGAGTCTCCTGCTGCTGGCTGAGAGGCTGAATTAAGAACACTGGAGGACAGACAAAAGAGGGAAGCCTGTTTAATTAGCATGAAAGATACTCCTTCCCCTGCAACCTCCAATCGCAGTTTAGCAGAGCGTAGGGGTTGTTAGCACCGAAAGGTCTGACTTGCTGACTTGGGTAAACGCAGTGCTTGCCGGATGGAGTCACGCATAGTTAATTGTTCTTTGTTGCATTCTTTCCAATGTAATGACTCGTAGCATTCATGCTTATAATAACTGATGTTTTCTGTGTGCTGGAGCTTCAGCACAGCCAGTTAAGGGAGTGGAGGTGGTGGCTGTGCAGCATCTCCAGCATCTGTGTGTTACCACCATGTGGGCTGTAACTTTTTTTCTTTTCTTCACTTGCTTCTAGTGCCTAAAACAGTACATGCAGCTGGCAATTCAAGAAGGCTGTGGTTCTCCTATCACATGTCCTGACATGAACCATGGAACCCTACAAGAAGCAGAGGTATCAACACTTTTTTCTTTCTCTTTTTTTTAAACCTAAACTCCCCAAACTTCTTTATCTACATAATAAATATGATCATACACATTTTCCTCCCTTTAATTACCTTCAATGAGTGTTGGCAAGAAGCCCAAGTGACAAGAGGAACTAGAAACAAGCAGATGTTTTTCAAGGGTTTTGCTCCTTTTTCCTTCCCTCTGTGCCTTGAGGAAAGGCTTACTTGGCACCCAGACAACCTCTGTATTACCCACGCAGGTGACTTAACCAGAATACCCTGTCTGTCAGGATTGCTGAGCCTCCACTGGCACTGTCAGTTAAATCAGATTTGATTCGACTGCAAATGCTGAAATTCTTGCTCCTCTCGTAACTCAAGAGCAAGAACTCAAACTGATGGTACGCAAGGCCATACTTTCTTTGTTTGTATTGTTTGTATTCTTATGTTTGTATTGGATTGCAGCAACCAATTTGAAGTCCAACAGAAACACACAAGGCTCCGAGGAGTTATATGGCAAGAAAGCTATCTGCACAGCATTGGGTGGAAGTAGGTCTTCAGAGATAGGAAAAGCATCTTCGTTCCCAAGGCGGATATGGCAGAGGTTGAGAGCTCAGAAGCTAAACAAGGCTTAGGCAGAGCTGTTTGCACATCTGACGTGCTCCATCTCCCACAGTAACTGGAAGGTTCAGTTTGAATGTTGGAAGCAGAGAAGCTGGAGGGAAAATATGCTCCTCAGACCTTCTTGCACCGCTTAGGACAACAGGATTGGAAGGAGCTGTAGGTGGTCCCTACCAGGCTGCCTGATGCCCTCCCAGCAATGCTCAAGCAGCCTCCTGCCTGACTTAGGGCTGGTGTTAAGTTTCTGAATTGGGCATAGCATCAAAACCCATGACGTGGGAAAGAGCTGCTGGCAGCGTGGCTGGAACCCTCGTATGTGCCAGCTGTTCCGTGCATCTAGAAGGTCACGGAAAACCGCCGGCAATCTGATGTTGCCCTGCAGCTATTCTTGCTTTTCTGCTTTGTGACCTAGAAGGCCACGAAAACCCGCCGGCAATCTGATGTTGCCCTGCAGCTATTCTTGCTTTTCTGCTTTGTGACCCAGGTGGGTTCCTGCTGGGCACAAGAACACAAACAGGAAAAAAACCAGGAATAAAAAGGTGTCTAAGGGATTTTGGCTGTTTTGTGCATTCTCTGTGCATTTGTTTGCAGGGACAAAATCAAGGAGAATCAGATCTCCATCCCTGAACTGAAGAAAAGCAGCTTATCTTCAGGGTTCTCTTGAGCCTTGTGTATACAGCCAACATAACTGTGGTAGAAGTATATAATCCCATTCAAATGTGATCAGTGACAGTGCAATTTCTCCAGAAAAAAATCAGGATCTTCTCTCCAGCCTACATTTGAAATGCTGTGCTTAGCTGATTCAGCGCCTGGGAGTTGCAGCTCTTTTGCAGGCACACGGTGGAGCTTTTCTTTGGCTGAATCCAGCTACTGTGGAATGAAACCAGCTGTTTCCCTTCCTTCTTTCTTCTGCGTGGATATGGAGAAGGTAGCAACCTCCCTCCCACCCATCGCATCAGACTGAAGGCAACTAGCCTTTATTGAAAATGCTTTTAGTAAAGAAACTTAACAAACGGTAGGAAGAATTTTGCTCTGTTGAGCTGCGGTTATGATGCTGTAGGAATTAGATATTTTGAGATGAGAGTTTCCCCTCAGTAAAGCAGGAGGACACTCCAGGGCATGCACTAATGGACCATTAGTTTAATCCTTGGGTGGTTTTGGGCTGAAGGCAAAATGACTGAAGACCTCAAATGTCCGTTAGTGTCCTGTGGATGAACGGATGTTCTGACACTCCCTTTTGGCAATGCACTTGAAACACAGACCTTCTGCTTGAAAAGCAAACCAGCCTGGTGAAAACAAACTGCTTGTGTATTTTCCCATTTTAAGGAAGAAGACCCCAAAATACATCAGGAGCAATAGAAAGAATAGATTGCCTTCATTAATAATCTGAAAGATTAGTGTGTAAATTACAGATATGTATGAACACTCCCTCCCTCTTCTCTTTTTCTTCTCTGGTATTTTTTCCCTGTGTTAGCATCAGAGTTTCAAAAAAGTGTATTTTTCATGGCATGTCCATTTTAGACTCTGCTGTGACTGACGTTTACCGGGTACCGTTACAGTTCAGAAGGAAAATAGCAGCTTAAACTGTCTTTGTCATGGATGTGGTGTCAAATTGGTTCCTGTACTTTGGTCCAAATTGTGTCTAATTACGTTAGCTAACACGCTTGTTTTGTTTGCTTTTTAAATGCCTCTTGCCCTTGCCTGCACAAGGGAGATGAGGTGAATTTAGGCATAATTCAACGTGAAGGGAAGGCCTTTTGTTGACTTCAGTGCATTTTGGATTGAGCTCTTTTCAGTAAGGAAAGTGAACTGTTAATATCAAAGCTTAAAAGTGAAAAGTCATTTGACCTAGAAAATTGCACTTTTCAGTACCTCAGAAATATGTTTTCTGAAACCTCTGTTGTTTTTTTACTTTGACAAAATCTACTTGAAACTGGTACATTCCCCAGCACTTTTTTGGGGGGGGGCAAGTAGTGCATTCAGACAGGAGGAATAGTTCCGCTGAAGTGCTTGAAATCAAGTGCAATCCTAGGTCATATCTTGACCTGTTACATCGAGATGCTGCTTGTAGTATATCTGGTTCTAAGTGGAAATAAATGGGTGTTGGTGGTGGGAAGGTGATGGTTTTGGCTGCAGACTCTGTTTCAAATAGCTGGTTGTACCCGCAAGAAAGGAAAGTTTAAAAGCAATCTCATTAAACAAGATATTTGTCCTCTCAAGCTCTAATAGTACAATAAACAAAGATTTGGATTCCTTCCTGGAAGCAGAAGGTAGAAGGAACATCTTCTGTTAATGCAGTTCCTTTTAACCATGCAGACTTCTTCTGTCTAGACTATTCCTGTGTCTCTTGGGAATTCGCTCCGTGGATTTAACTGAACCAGTTAACATCCCCAGTTGAAACACAGAGTAGTTGATAACGGTTTGAAAAGCTTCAACTTGGTGCAAATCCCATCACCAGTGTAAGCTGTGAGTCAGGGTAAGTCTCAACTGCATACAGGGATTTGTCGTGCAGTACTCACTAGGGTGGTGTCGAGGGGATTGTGCTTCGTTCGCTATTTCTGATTCCTGTATTGTTTTGAGGCTTGTAACGTTGATGCCAGTGAATCACGGATACATAATCTGATTGGGATTAAAAAGGAGATACTGGTTTGGGCTCTCCTTTTTCCTCTTAAATTTGACAGGGAGAATTATCCCTCTGCGAGCAGTGCAGATTCTGCTTGATGTCCCTCCAAATGTGTAAATCCATGATCTGCACCGGTGCTGACCTGAACGAGGGTTGTTAGCGCTTGTACAATGATGCAGAAACAGGAGAGTGACCCAGATCTTGGAATTCGTGATTGCCTTATATTCCATACATAGATGAACAAAAATCCCATTGGGAGTCCGTTTAAAATACCAGTTTTATTTTTAATTTGGAAATCAGTTTACATTTTGCTGGGGGAGATTGAAACGGTAGAGTGAAGAAGAATGTGAGAAGGTGTTGCAGGCCAACCTATCTTTTTCAGGGTCAAAGTAAAAGTTTTTATTCTTCTTCTTTACTTGTTTTTAAATAAATCCAAGGGGAGCAAATGAGAGAGACTTAATTTTGGTTTTATTTGTCACTAAATAAGAGAAGAGCTCCTTAATGGAAAAATGAATAATTTAGTATTTCATGATGACTCTAGTGAGCATGGTGGCTGATAAAGGTGTGGGTGTGATTTCTAATAATGAAGAGGTTGATCTACATACCCCTTTCAAAAGCAAACCACAGCCCAAGTTAACACTATTTTGCACTCCTTGCAAAACTGGACAGTGCCTCTGTGAGAGGGACTTCCGCAGAGGTGGGCAGAGCAACCCTTTGCAAGCAGCCGTTGCTGCTGCTGGTGCAGGATCTGCCCTTGCTGCATATCTGCTAAAGTGAGAAAGGGAGAAGCACTTGTGCTGGGGAACCACCCTCCCTCAGCATTATCGGGGTTTGATTCATATGGGTGTGGAAAGAAGTAAAATCTGTTCAGTTTTCTTGATCACCTCCTTGCATCTCCTTTGACAGCTCGAGAATAGGTGGAGTAGTGATTTTCCCTTTCCACTGTGGTAGCCAGTGTTTAAAAACAGGGGAGTTGTTCTTCCTTGGCTCCTGGTTCCTGCGCTGCCTGGGTTGCAGGGAACAGTCTGTCCCTGTGTAAACCAAACCCAGTTATTTCAAACCCTTCCATTTTCCTTCCTTTGCTCCTTCGCCTCATGTAGTAACAGCACTCCTGGTCTTTGTGTTGTATGGGCAACCTTTTGGACGCTTGCCAAGGGCCCAGCTGGAGCCTTTTGTGGCAGTGAGCCTTCGAAATCCTGCTTATTTTCCATGGATATTATTACTTCAGGTGGAAGCTGCTGTTCTTAGCGAGAGCTGTTACGTATTCATGTGCTCTATAACGAGTATTTTAACTGCAGGCATTGCTTACAGGGTTTAGAATCACAAAATCACAGACTGGTTTGGGTTGGAAGGGACCTTCAAAGGTCCAGCCCCCTGCAGGGAGCAGGGACATCTGCAACTAGAGCGGGTTGCCCAGAGCCCCAGGGTCCAATCTGACCTGGAATGGTTCCAGGGATGGGGCTTCTCCCACCTCTCTGGGCAATCTGGGCCAGTGTCTCACCACCCTTACTGTAAAAAATTTCTTCCCTCTAGTCTGAATCTCCCTCTTTTAGTTTAACCCATCACCTCTTGTCCTGTCAAAACAGGCCCTACTAAAAAAGTCTGTCCCCATCTTTCTTTTAGTACCCTTTGAGCACTGACAGGCTGCACTAAGGTCTCCCTGGAGCCTTCTCCTCTCCAGGCTGAACACCCCCAACTCTCAGCCTGTCCTCATAGGAGAGGGGCTCCAGCCCCCTGATCATTGGTGTGGCGTTTTCTGGGCTCTTTCCAACAGGTCCATGTTTCTGACATGCTCAGTAGTCTTTCTCTTTTGGTCCTTTGTCATCTGCTGGGTTGCGGATGCTTCCTCCCTGGGTCTCCATCCTCTCTGTCCAGGCCAGAGGTGTGTGCAGTTGTGTGTTTGGGATGGACTCCTGGGTGGGGCTGTTAAAGTTATGTAAAGATGAACATTTAGATTCTGATGCCAAGTAGGAGGAGATAAACACCTAATGCCTTTCCAGTGCTTAAAGCTGTCCTTCTCAATTAAATGTAAATGAGATTAAAGGTTCACTGAGGAAAGGACTTGATGTTTTTGGAGCGACCTGGCAGATTTCTTTCTTCAGTTGAGTTTGCACATACAGCTTTCATACAGCCCTGAAGTCAGGCAGCAGCAGATTGTGCATTCTTTTCCTCATGCCTGAAGATACTAAATCTGTAGGAGTCTTCAGCTCAGCACCTCTCAGGTTCACCTCCGTGTGGGTGCTGTCAGGAGCAGGTCTTTCACAGCCTGAAGCAGTTGGTGGCAGAGGTGACGGGCTGTGTGCAGGGATGGGGCTGCTGAGCTGTGAAGGGGATACGTAGGAAGAAGAGCAGAGCTGGGTGAATCCAGTGGGGAAGGCTGGTAAGATCAGGGTTTCAGCAGGGGAAAAGGAAGCTTTCAGCACTGACTCTGCTGCAATAAACCTCCCGACTCTGCTCCCACTGTAATTAAAACGGTCAGTTTTTAGTACATGGGAAATTCTGGGCTCAGTAGAACTGCCCTTGGAAAACTGTTTGTTGAAAGCAAAAGCAAGCACAGAAGGACCCCAGACGACTCAACAATTCACTCAAGTGGCTCTTACAGCATCGAGACTCACTGTTTTAATTTAGCCGTAATGAAGGAAAATTTAAAGTAGCTGGTGCTGCTCACCCAGCTAGAGGAAAGCAGATGACTCTTACTGTTTTCCAGACTCTGCTGGGATTCGAAGCTGCCCTGTGGGCAATGCTGAAGTGATGAGTCTTGTGGGTTTTACATAGCTTTGTCACTTGGCTTC
>NW_010408920.1:14322-20812 GCF_000710305.1 Buceros rhinoceros silvestris | reverse complement strand
TGCTGAACCTCACCTTTTTTTCCTGTTTGAATAAGTTATTTGTTTACTGAGAGTGTTTCAGCTGACTTCTGGTGAAAAGGTGGAGTTTCCCAGGAAGCTCTCTGTGTCTTACAGTCACGTTACTGTAATATTGTTCAGCCATGCAAATACTTGCGTATTAAAAACAGCTCACACCCTGCATTCAGAAACTGAATGCAGACAGTACTCTGACCCAGGGCTGACCTACTAGACTGAGAATATGCTTTGTAAACATCTGTTGGGGGTTCCTATTCTGGTATTAAATCCTTTGAATACTTCAACTAGAAGTCTTCTAAGCATCTTTGATCATTTAACTCTTGACATCAGTTCTATTATTTTTTGTATGGCACTGGTTTAGGTCAAATAAATGATCCAAACACCCACTTCAGAATGCATTTTTCATTCCAATTGATTTGAGATCTTAATAAAGCAATTTCATATTTTATAATGTACAGTTTGATATAGCCTTTTCTTTTTGCCATCTGTAAAAGCAAATGTATTCACAGCATGATATTGAATATATATGACTTCTTTTGTCAGAGTGTTTCTTCTCACGAATGCCGTGTCGCACGGCCCAGAAGGATAGCAAGGGCCACCGTCCGCTTCACTGAGGGCAAAATTTTGCCTTTTACATAATCTGAATGACTGGACTGTGGTGGAATACTGGATGTGGGGGTTGAGAGCCCTTCGCTCAGGAGCTGTCAGCTCTGCACAGTGCTTCAAATGATCAGGTCTTGTACTAGTATTAGTCTAGGTTTATTTTCCGTAAAAGAGAAAGACATTTTCAGTGCTGGTACAATGGTAAATAAAGAGGATGATCTCAGATTCTGAGTCCCAACAAATGTGGCTGCTGAAGGTCTATGAGGTTTCTATTGAACCCCTCCTTACCCTGCACGCAGGTTTGGTTATTAGTTTTAAGTAGGGTACTTGGTTTTCTTATGTAGACTCTTAATTGGAGATTAGAGCCTTTAGCCCTTTAGGCTGCTAGTTTAATGATGGTAAATTGTAAAATACATCAGCAAAGCCTGTTTGTCTCTGCCAACTAAATTTGTTATCTTCAATCCAGTTTCCCCTAGGCTGGTGTGTGTCTAAGGCAAATTCCAACAGCAGTGGCCTTAACTGTCTCAGCCCCAAACCCATGCAGCGAATAAGAGCTGGAAACCAGACTAGTTTTTAAGACTGGGAGACTTGAATGAGGAACTGTTCATTGGAGCTGTATGCTTGTGCATGAGCAACATACTGCGGTCTCCAAGGCCAGCAAACTGTCCCCCTTTGTTACATTAAACCAGCAGCAGATGAAACTGAGAAGCCTGAGGTAAAGACAGAATCCACAGAGGAGGCTTTCCTGTACGTGTTGAGAAAGATGTGGGCTGAACTGCTGGGCTGCGTGGCTGAAATAGGAGAGGCCAAGAACTGCTTTACTTTTTGGAGAAGGAAGTCAAGGTACAGGGGAGCGTGGTGGTGAAAGGAAGGAAAACAAGGTAGATGTGAGAGCCCACTCGGGCGAGCAGGCGTGTAGAACAGGGCGTGTATTGATTTTTTTCAAGTCTGTGTTTCTAATGCTTTTCCTGTGTGTTTTTTTTCTCATTTCAGATCGCCTGTTTGGTGCCCATTGACCAGTTTCAGTTATACAAGAGGCTGAAGTTTGAACGAGGT
The DNA here is from genome assembly GCF_000710305.1 of Buceros rhinoceros silvestris. Taxonomy (NCBI): domain Eukaryota; kingdom Metazoa; phylum Chordata; class Aves; order Bucerotiformes; family Bucerotidae; genus Buceros; species Buceros rhinoceros. Next base: position 19,138 of record NW_010408920.1, on the reverse strand, counting down.
GCGAACCTTTTGCTTTCTCCTACCTTCCTTTTCCAAGTGTCGGTGGAGGCAGCAGTGTTACATACTGCAGAGACAAAGCCTGTTGGGTGAGACAGGGAGGAGACAGAGAATAATGTCTTTGTTTGGAAAGTTTAAGAGCAATCACTAGGTCTGACTGTGCTCCAAAGACAAATTTGAAATTGTTTCAGTGGAGCAGAATTGACACAGTGGCATCTTACTGAAATGCTGTGCTTTTACTCAAGCTTCTGGGCAACGCTTTCAGATTACATGCCTGAGGCTCCATTGTTCTTCCCAGCATGCTCATCCTGGGTCATTGAGGTGGTGATTGTCCTGGTTGCTGGTGGTGGAGGCTGGTGCAGGGTGCACATGGTCCTTTCATATGTCCATAGGGATCTTCAGAACTTGTAGGGCAGACAGTTCCTGTAGCGTGATGGGCTTTTTTGCGAATGTTCCTGCAAGAGAGATTTTCTCATGTGGAAGCTTCATGTGCGTTCATCTAGTTTATTTTATTTGTTCCTGAGGAATAGTTGGACCCCTTGCTACTGAGTTAGGCCTGTTAGAAAAGAAGTTTGAAGTTCTTACTGGGGGCAAGCTTTTCTATGCCAGAGGCCAGCCTTCTGCTTCAGGAGATGGTTCCTTGCCAAGGCTGAAGAGAAATTTGATAGTGAGAAAGGTGAGCTCCCACGCTGGGTTGAAGGACTGGCACCAGCTTGAAAGACTCAGCTGGAAATAGCAGCGTTTTTCAAAGAACTCGCTCCATGGTAGCTTGCAGGGTGGTGTATCTGGGACTGATCGGCCCTGACTCGGCCTGTTTTCAAGCTTTCCTGGAAAAACTGTGTTTGTTCTTGCTTTGCATGCATGTAGATGCAGATGTGTGTGAAAATGCAGAGATTCATAAAAGTTAGGCAGAGAAATGCCCTTGAAAAGATGGTCAGATAGAAGAATATATTGGGTTTTACAGAATCCCACCTGGCATGAGTCATGGTGAAGGGCCGCAAAGCATAAAAACTGCCGACTGAGTGTACCCAACTATGACCCAGAGTTCACAGGCAGGTGCAGATTGTAGCCATGATTTGCAGGCGCTCAGGCCAGAAAAGAAAAACAATCCAAACCCCTGCTTTAATTTCCTATTTCTCCCTCCTATTTTACCTTCTTCTGGTTTACCCCTGATTCCTTAGGAAGTCCTTCCAGTTCATAAGCCAAGCAGTGGCTTGTCTACAGCCCTAGACAGTAGAAATCAGAGCTTGTTAAATCACCTTATTAAAGGACTGGGAAGGAGAAACATTCTTGCAAGAAGTTAATCTGTTTTACGTAATTTTTTTCTTTTAACTGAAGACTGTGAGACTCATACTTTCCCGGTAGCTCCTCCTCTGTAAGTAGCCAAAGCTGAACTCATGATCTTTTGTCCAACTCTCTGTTACATCTCTTTTTTTACTGCCTCCCACACACAGAAGCCTGAAACTTGTCTATTTTTTAAATCCTCCTTCCCTTTTCTTTCTTGCCTAAGCCTTACAAATCCTCCTCCACTTCCCCTAAGTCCCTCCATTGTGTTTCTAAGATCTGTCCTTTCTCCTTTATGCCTATCCCAGGTTTGGTGTTGACCTTTTTGGACTCATCAGTGGAACTTTGCTTCTTAGCTTCTGCTGGCCTGAAGCTCAGACCTGACCCTAACCTGGCAAAGCCTGTCTGCCCTGTCCGATGCCAACCCTGGCTTGACAGTCTTTTTCCGAAACTGGCAATAAACCTTGCTGATGGTACCTGCTGGGTTCCAATTCTGGCCCAGAACTGGCCCTGGCAGCTGAGATCCGTTGGGTGCCTTGGGTCAGCCTTAGTGCAACCTGGACCTTTTCAAACCTAGCACTATGGAAAACCCAGGCCACTCCTGCCTAACTCTGCCCTCTCCTCCCTTAAAATAGGCAGAAACTAGCGTGTCCTTCCTGCCTTTGCCCTTTATTCAACCCCTTCAGCTTCCTGTATTTAGACCCTCTTTCTTCTCAGCGTCAGTCTCTTGAGCTATGGGCTCTTTGGGTCAGCACCCTCTTTGCTTTACTAGAAATGCTAGAAATAAATAACCAGCTTCTTGGGTAAGTCGAAAGACTTGCTTGTGCTCTGTATTCTGCTTAGCAGTCTTCAAGTGATTGGTAAAGCCGACGCTTCTCACCCTGCCAGACATTTTCCATCGCGAGATTAATTTTGAGGAAAATTTTGAAGACCTGAAGAAGGACTTAGCCATATAAAAGCTATTTTAATAAAATAGATTTCCTGTCCATTTCCTTGGTTTTTAAAAAAGTGCAGAAATAATATTGCGTGAAAAAGCAGTGAGGAGTACTAGACATACAATTGTATATCTGTGGGCACTTGCTTAGCAGTTTCATAACTTATGCTCTAAAAATACGCTGTGGTTTTTGTGTTCTTAGAATGCAAATGTTTTCAGGTGGAAAACCAAGCTTTCTTATGTATCTGTAACTTCTCTGCATCCAGTCAGGTCGTAGCCACAGAGCTTCTGTGCAGCACATATTAACCAAAGAAACAGGAATTGCTCTGTGCCTGTTTGGGATGGCGCTGATGTGGTCATCAGAAGGAACGAAATAGAGGAATGGGATGTGGTTAGGACATACACAATAAACTTCTATTTCTGTCACGGTTGCCCTATAGCCCGAGTGGTAGATGATGATAACTCAACAAGTCCCTTTTAAAAGGAAGTGTTCCTAACATCCCGTGAAAGGCATAGGCTCATCCTTCAAGCAAGGACCTCTCCTGAGCCAGAAATTCTCCTTTCTTCAGGGTGCTGCATGTCCTCCATCTGTCTCCCACATCTCCCCTGCTTGCTCTCATGTTCTGTGAAAACTGGCCAGATCCCTGCCTGGTACTGGCACGGATTGGGAAGATTTTTGTCCTGAGAGTGTGGCTGGACTGGCTGTGGGGAAGCAGGAGAAAGGCCCAGGAGAGAAATGGCCCTAACCAAAAGGTTAGGAGAGCAGAAAAATTTGTAGACTCTGACTACTTTCATCTGGACACTGAACTGATATCACTGTTTTTCATGCTGACTGGAGCATCTGCTAGATACTCCTCCAGCAGCCCCCTTCACTGTGGACTACCAGCAACCTCCTGCTGAGGAACTGCGCAGGCAGGGGTGTGTGCATAGGAGAAAGTGCCCTCGACTGGTTTAGCAGAATTTGCCTGAGAACATAAGCCTGGGGCCCTTGTGCAGCCTTTTGTTTCAAATGGGACAATGTTTTGTCTGCTGGAGGTACAGAAGAACATTGCAATGGCTTTCGACATCTCTCAGTCAGGGATGTCCACCTGTTCCTGAGACATCTTTATTTTCAGTGGTGGTACCAGAGATCTCCCAGAGAAGCAGAAGAATCAGATAGCTCCTGCAGGCACAACAGCCCCTTTCTAAGGAGGCTCTGCAGGGTGGAAGTGTTTGGCTGCATCTCAGGGACTTGAGCCAGTAGAAAGTGCACACACAATGGGCACCCCTAACCGTGAACGTGTTTCACCTCGATTTCTGTCACAGGCCCCAAATCCTTGAATACAGGTTGGGGAGCGAGAAGAAGAGCCAACATTCCTCATTCTCTGCCATGTGGGGATGTCTGCGACTCACTGTCTCCACCCCAGATCTTGCCTTGACCGTCGTTGTAATCTGATACCTGACCAATAATGATCATACAATAACGGGAACATCAATCTGAGCTTGTAGATGGAGGGGGGGAAGTGACTTGGCATTAATTTCATGCCCGTCCTGCTGTGTACATGAAAGGTGGTGTTTGGCGTGCACAGGTGACAGACGTGGAATGGGCTGACATCACAAGACATGCTCTTCTCAGCAAACAGCACTTATGTTTGTCTTTTATACCTCCCTATAAGGGCACAGAATATGCCTCATGTCACATATTGCCGTTCTTGGATGCTTCCAGAAAAAGCCGAGCACAACGGCAGACCTGCCCAAAGTGGAGGAGTAGGCCCGAATGCCCGTGGACATGGGCTCAGAGGGCTTCGGCTTCCCCACCCACCTACCCACAGAATCAGGTCTTGCATGCCTAGACGCACGTCACTGGAATGAGAAGAGAGCAGTACAAACAGTGTTATTTCTCTCCGTTACGTTTCAGAAGTCCACCTGGACCCGCAGAGAACATGGTGCCCTGCGGCCGACTGCCAAACGGTGTGCCGTATCGCGGCGGGCGAGGCGGGGGCGCCCGCGCAGTGCCCAGCCTGCCGCTTGACCTTCTGCTCCTCTTGCAAGGAGGCATGGCACCCCCAGCACCTCTGCCAGGAAAACCTAACGCCTCCAGTACTGTCGGAGCAGGGGTAAGGGGAACCCACGGAGGAAACACGGTCTTTCAGTTCCTTTTGGCACAGGGTGCCTGCTCTGTGCCTTGTATTGGTTTCATGGAACGGCTTCCTTCTAACATCTCGGGTGCATCTCCGAGACTTTCCGTCTCTCCTGGTGTTTTCTAAATATAATTCCAGTCTGAATATTAGTTTAAATGATAAATTTTACTTTTTAATACTTAATACTATTTATCAAACTTGTGATGTCTCTGACACTCTGAAAGGTGAAGCCCTCCAGGACTTTGAATCCACCTAAAGGCTTTGTTTGTCTGCTACAATTCTCGGGTGCATCTCCGAGACTTTCCGTCTCTCCTGGTGTTTTCTAAATATAATTCCAGTCTGAATATTAGTTTAAATGATAAATTTTACTTTTTAATACTTAATACTATTTATCAAACTTGTGATGTCTCTGACACTCTGAAAGGTGAAGCCCTCCAGGACTTTGAATCCACCTAAAGGCTTTGTTTGTCTGCTACAATTA
>NW_010408920.1:10233-14206 GCF_000710305.1 Buceros rhinoceros silvestris | reverse complement strand
TTTCCAGTAGGCTAATATTCTGGGATCCAAACTTTGCTTACACTACGATTAAGAAATGGCCCCAGCTTAAATATTTAGAGGATCTCTGCGTAACCGAATCCTAACTGTTACACAGAGTGGGTGGTGCAAGCTGTCTTCCAAAGGGCTAATTTTTAATGCTGTAGGTGATCCATTGATAGGTGTAGTGAGTGTTGGTTTTATGTGGCATAAAAGACCAAGGGAATAAAGTTTCACTCTTACATGGTGTTACACTGAGTTGTGAGTAACGTCAGTGCACTGTACTGAATACTACGTATGGGCTTCACACAGTGCGTTAAGACAACATTAGATGCTCTCTAAAATAAGCACAGTAGACATCAGGCAGTGGAGCTGAATATCAACAGTAATTACATTCACATCTCACTTTAACATTTCCCTTGTCTTCTAGATCACTTATTGGAACGGAGACAGAGGCACCAATTAAGCAGTGCCCGGTTTGTCGGATCTACATTGAGCGGAACGAGGGCTGTGCTCAGATGATGTGCAAGAACTGCAAGCACACGTTTTGCTGGTACTGTCTACAGAACTTGGATGTAAGTGCTGCAGAAAAAGACAGCTAGATAAAGGGTGACGGCGTTGAGGTTAGTCTGAGGCCCTGTACAGGCAAGGGTCACAACCTGTCCAAAAAGTGGTACGGTACTCACTGGTGGCGGGGGTTGTTTCACAGGCAGGTGTGTTAAGAGCTCGTGTGGACTCAGTTTCCTTTACTAGTCTATTACTAGACTACACCTCTATTGCCGCGTTTGCTGAAGAGAGTGTTTGGTTAGTAGGACTGAGGATAAATTGGATTATGAACATGGATTATGAAGTGCAGGTTGCTCGTTACTTCTCAAGTGATACCAACTAGTCTCAACTCACACAGACTTCAAGCTTCCTGGCAGCATTAAAGAGTGCAGGAAGCAGTGTGCTCGTGGACGTGACACCTTCCCTTTTTGGCACAGTCATCAGTAACAACCGTGGGAGGGTGAAAAGGACTTGACCAGTGTTTGAAATAAATGTTAGACTCTGCATGGCTTTTCTTTTATTCTTTCTGGTATCCCACTGCCAACAAACAATGAGACTCCCACACTCTTTGTCTGTTCTTTCTCAGCACGCTAAATGGGTTTCACTCGGCGTTACATCCCGTTATTGTGTGTGTGAGCGTGGTTTTTCAGCGTGAGTCCTACGGCTGTGCTCAGAGTACAGACAGCACACAGTGATTCCTTAACAGCGTGCTGGGCTGGGAGACTGTCAGAGTCTCACAGGCTCTGCAGGCATGCCCTTACCAAGTTTTCATCAGTTCAAAGGAGAAAGAAAAAAGAAACTGTAGTTGTGTGTCTCAAATGCAGTTTTCCTAAGTGTGCAGGGTTACGGAGGATCCAGGGGTAGACGAGGGTAGTACCTGCAGAGCCACGAGCAGGGCTGAAAATGCCAGAGGAAGCAGTGTCGGATTACAGCACAGCTGGCCAGAGGAGGGCAATGCAGGGCAGTAGTCACCTTCTGAAGAAAAAGGTGAATATTTAATAAGTATTACTGGGACGAGAGAAAGGAAACAGGGATTTCCTGCTATTTGAATTTTTCTGGTAAGCCTGGGAAGAAAATGACTGTGAAGTGTAGGGAGAGCAGGAGAACAGAAGGTGGGTGATTCCGCAGGTAGATGACCACCTCAGGAAGATGAGCCCTCCGTTGGCTTTCAGAAATACCTGTTGTTTACAGGCCCCTTTGTCATCACCAAATTACAGAGTAGGTAGTTGTGCAGTAGGTGCAATGCTGTGTGCAAGTGGGGAAGGACAGACGCTACACAGCAGCCCAGGTCCCAAACAGCCCACACTTTTTGAACAGCTTAAAGTTTCTCCAGTTAATATTTTGGAAGGCGGGTGAACGTGTCTGCCGGCAGTTGGTAATTTTAAAGCAGTGTCAGGAAAGTTGTATTTCCAGTCCAGCCTTGAAGCTCTCCCTGCAGTACTGTAACCTGCTCTTACAGCTTCTCCTTTTGTTTTTCAGAACGATATCTTCTTAAGGCATTACGACAGAGGCCCTTGCCGAAACAAGCTGGGCCACTCACGGGCTTCGGTGATGTGGAACAGAACGCAGGTGCGTTCCTAGTCAGCCGAGCAGAGCTCTCACGCATGCATGAAGTGAAGAGATTTTACCCTTTGGTGAAGGACCAACATGATTATTTTCATAAAATACCTATTTTTAATGAATTTTTAATCTTTTTTTAATCTATTTTTTGTGAGTTGTGCTGTGCTTATGCATGCAAGTGTGTATTTTTTATTTTCCACATTAGCTGAATACATATTTTCCCTTCACCATGTCTTTCAGGTTGTGGGGATCCTCGTTGGCCTGGGCATCATAGCATTGGTGACCTCTCCCTTGCTGCTCGTGGCATCTCCATGCATCATCTGCTGCATTTGCAAATCTTGCCGAAGCAAAAAGAAGAAACACAGCCCGCCAACAACCTAAAGCTCTGCGTCTGTCTGAGCCCCCATCTGTACAGCATATGTATGTGAGAAAGCACAACGGTCGTATTTTGGTGCCATACTTACCAAATAATACTCCCTGGTCTTGCCAATCCTTGGGATAAGTGCCTATTCTTTACAGGCTACTCTATCGCTAACGAGTCCCGGTGAAAAGTCCAAACGATTGTGCAGTACACATGGTAGAAGTTTTGATTCCCTAAAGGGGAAAGGGACGCCATTCAGTAGTTTATACCTTTAAATATGAGCCACCTTTTGAGGCTGCCAGAACTTCACCATCTTCCGTCAGCTGCACGTGACTCAGTCCTGCGGCGTAACTCTGCCTTTGCAGACCCAGCCACGATTGTCGTGCTTTCCATGGGCTCTAGGTGCCACTCAGATTTCTCAGAAGGTTGTGGGTATTTTATAAAAGGGGAAAGCCTGAGGTTCTTCTGTGTCCCAGTAAAGGTAACAAACTGTTAAGAAAGTGTGTTTGACAGTTTCCTGTCAACCGAGTGTCATGGCATTGAAATCAGTTTGATTTGTAACTATAGATCTCAGTTACAGAAGTAAAAAACAACAAAAATATTTCTAACGAAGGCAGGACCCTCTTTTGAGAGATTGCACTACCTTGAGCAATCTCTTATTTTTTCAAATCGAACACAAAATAGTTGAAATATACGGAGTACATGTATTCCGCTGCTCTTGGATGTGCCTTCCATCAGTAACGTGGGTGCAGTAAACTCACCATGAAGGTAGTATTTTAAGAAAGGCCACGATACGTCTCCTGGTTTGTGCACAGTGTTGGGATCCTGGTCGTGCACAGTGGCCACGTGTACGTGAATGTACCAAGTGTGTAACGCACGGTGGATTTTGTAGGCAGGCAGTATATCTTTTCAAACTTTTGACGTGGGGTGGCAGCGGGAACCCTGTTAAGAACTCCTCAGGCCAGGCTAAGCCGAACCCTCCTTTAAACCTTACGGACCTGCTGAAGGGAACACCTGAGAATGGCTGTGTAAAGGTAAGCTCTGTCCATTGGTGGGTGTTTCTTCAGTCTCACTCGAGGTTAACAAACTCCATTACCAATAATTCGTAGTTACTCGAAATCTGTCATTTAATGAACCCTTCATTTGAATTTGGTGCCTCACCACCAAACTGATCCAGACCCTGCTGTCAATTACACCCATATGAGTTCACTGGGACCTCACTGAAGAGCTGGAGTTACTCCAGGCTCTGTTCCTTGCTGTTTGTTTCCTTCACGGCCGGTGCTCTTACAACTCTTACAACTCTTACAACTCTGGCCTGTGCGTTTTCTATCTGTGGGAACTGATCGCGTTTGCACTCTAGAATACGTTGTAATTACAAACCCCTTTTGATAAGGGCTGCAAGGTTTAAATGAGATGCTGAGCCTGAGTGGGGGTGTGTGTGTGTGTGTGTGTGTGTCACCCTCCACTGGTCTGCCCTTGTCCGTGCACACGAACAGGCACCCGAAGAGC
>NW_010408920.1:5688-10149 GCF_000710305.1 Buceros rhinoceros silvestris | reverse complement strand
TCGTCGTGCCGTTGGGCGGAGCCTCAGGAACTTTGCCTTCTTGGCAGCCATAAATGTGACCTTTTTTTTTGTTTATCTTTGTCTCTCTGGTTACTGTAACAGAAGTGGTAGCTGTTCTTATTTTGAGAAGGTGTAGTCTGTGGAGCAGACTACTGGGGACAAAAGCTTTAAATGATACTGTCTGTTTTACTTTTTAATTGATTTCTTTTATAAATACTGTCTGGCTTTGCTACCAGTCGTGACTGGAGGGTAGGCAGTGCTCACCAGTGTGACAGGCTGTATTTATTCTCCATCCGCAGCTTCAAAGGGAAGCAGAAAGGCAGTCAGTACATTCTAAATACAGAGTGCAATGCAGGCAACTGCCATTTATAATAAATAGAGAATGTTTTCTGAATGTGTTTTCCTTAAGAGCAGTAAAGGTAGTGCTTGGGGGTGCTTGTGACAGATGAAGGTGTCCTGCCCTTGGCTTTGCACTATTTTTCTACCTACATTTTTATGGCACTACTGTCGTTTCCATTTGATTTATGCACTTGTAGCTGAGAGTCTTACTTTAACAAAGCCTCAGGGACAAAGACAGAGGAGCTGTATGGTCTCTGCAGCCGTAACCAGCATTGCAATGTTACCAATATCCTTTGCGTGTTAAAATCTGAGGGGTTTTCATGCTTCATGGTCTTACCTACGTCCAGTGCACCCTCTGCTAACCCAGTTTATTTCCCTGTCCTCTTCCTCTTCCCCTTACCCTGCTTTTGCTAAGATGCCCAGTGGAATGAAGGAGTCTCATGGTTTTTCATTAATGCTGCTGTGTTAATGAAACTGCCTAGTTTTTCCTTCTGTTACCGGAATGCAAGAGAAGGAGGTTGTCTTGCCCAGAATACACTAACGGACACGAGGTCACCATTTGTATTGTAATACAAATTTGACCTTTTTTGGTTCCCTCAATGTCGTCTAAGTTAATGCAGCTCTCTCTGCATTAGAGCGGGAATTCGTCTAAATGATTTGAAAGAATATTTTCTAAAAGCATTGCACACGTGCATAGCTGTAAAGGCTGGGAAAACAACGCTATTCAGTTTTAACTCCTCAGTTTGAGGGCAAGTATCTCCCTTCAGAGGCTAATTCCTATGGAGCAGAAGGAAGACGTGCCTGTTCCGTGGGCCCATTTTCTAGCTGGTGCCAGTTTAGGTGCCCGGTGGGGGTACCCAAAGCGGTAGAAGTGCAGCATGCAGGCGTTAGCACAAGCTGACAACCAGAATGCCAGTCCAGGCCTCTCAGGAGCCTGTGAGCAGATCGGTAGCAGTGGCCCGAGCTGTAAATGGGAATCTTTACTTAAAAGCTGGATAAGGAGAGCGTGAGCTACAGGCTCACCTTCCTTTGGCCGTGTAGACACATCAAATTGACCCAGACAGAAGCCCTAGAAATATTTGAGAGCTTACGATGGAAGTCTTACGAAGATAATTGTCTTCAAAAAGCTGTGTCCAGTGCACCATGTATCCTGGCTTTTCATCGCTTGGAGATCCTTGAGCATGTGCATTAAGTAGACCCTGACCTGGCCAGCCCACGCGGATGTGCTAACTCTGCCGAGTAGAGCTGTACCTGTGCTGAAGTGCCGGGAGCAGCAGGGCTCTGTCACCTTGTGTTCCAGAAGGCAGCTATTTCGCACCAGCTGGTCACACTCAGAGTTTCCAGAGAACAATTTTAGTGAGAACCTTTTTACAGTGTCGGTTTTGGGGTTTGTTTTGGTTTTTAACTCCACAAGAAAAATTAAAGACACTTTACAAGAGATTTATTGCAAGCACAACAAATAATGCTGGCAGAAACTGGGGAGGAAGAAACAAAACCAGGACTCTGACTATTCTAAATCAATGTACCTGTAAATCCACCCTCTGGAGCTCCATCTGTGTGATGTGGTGCATGTCAGTGCCAGGCTTCACCCCTGTTACCATCTCTCTTCCTTCCCCCGTGGCAGGTGGCTGGTGTGCGGGGAGCACCCAGGGGAGAGCTCAGGGCTGTGGCAGAGGTGGGTGCTGCCCAGGAGCTGGGTCTACACCGCCCAACCTGACTCCATCACCAGCGTGCCCTGGAGCATTTAACTACTGAGAGAGACTGGGGGGTTTTTAGGCTGGTTACAGTATGTGGATGGTGTCTACAGACGTCTGTCTCTCTTGGAGAACCAAGTGGCAGCTACTCCCCCCTCTGAAGCAGGGGCAGTCAGCCCTTCTGAATATTGGGCTCTAGCTGTTTAAAGGTCAGAACCTAAAATTAAGAGAGCAGTGCTGGAAATCTGGATTTTCACTGCTACACGTCTCATTGCAGTTTCCCAGCAGCCACTGGAGCTGTGTCAAATACAGCTGAGGATCCAGCTCGGCATCCCATGTCCTCGTGTTAAAACGAGGATGTAATACCTGCTTCCAACACCCCCTGCTAATAAAGAGAAAATACTTGTCATGCTGTAGCACAAGGACTTCCCTGCAGTATTTATTCTAGAACTGTGGGAGATGGTCGATGCTGCCGTTCAGTAACTGATGGTTTATTAATGGTGCGTGGGGCTACTTACCCCAAAGCGGGGCATGCGCGGTAACAGGAATTAATGTTTCTACAGGGCTTTGATGGTGCTAAATGCTACTTACTGCTGTCTGTCCATTAACACCTCGTAAAGCCCAAAGATAAGTTTAAAGTGTACATAATTTTTACTTGAATGAACTAAGAGTAACTGGATATTACCTTCATATTCGCTTGAGGATACCCAAGTGGACAGAAATCCACTGTGTTTGCACAGTGGGACAGTGGAAATGAACCTTTGGCTGCTCTGTTCTCGGGTACCACAGTGCTGCTGCTTTGAAGGTCTGAAATCTGTGTTGCACTGTCATCTCCTTCTCCTGGTCCTCTCGTCTTTCTCAAACAAATCCCTTTTAAGATTGTATTTCTCATCACTGCTCTCAGGCCAAAGATTCTCAGAGGGAAATTAGTAGTTTCCTTTGTATGAGGCTAAAAGCCTTCCATTTTCTCACAGGTTTTAATAAGAAATTCGATGCTGAGATAAATGACCAATGACAGAAATCCCAAACTTGGCTTGTTTAGAAAAACTCATTCAGACAGAAGAAGTTGTCCTGAAAGACCTACACAGGGACTGGTTTGGTAGAGCTCCTAGTAAGGCAGCCCGGCAGCTTCGGGGCTTCACAGGAGAGACAGTTCTGTGTTGAACAGACTTTTTTGGAAGTGCGCTGGGAAAAAAAATCGGCGTCCTATATACACTTTTTCATTTTATAAATAAAAAGGCTTCTCGTGTGGCTTTGCTGAACAGGAAGCCCAAAGGCCTGTTCTGTGTCACTGCACGCAAGTTACTCAGAACCAATATGGTTTTCATAATTGATAATTCCAATTTATACAATTCGTATCTAATTTATGTTAGTGATGATAAAACATGGATTTTGAAGTATCAGCGCCTTTCAGCATATGACAGATGCATTTTAGCTGCGAGCATACTGGAAGCCTTCCCTCTTCTGCTTCCTGTGGAGAAGGTCATGGTGCTCCTGGTGAGGTAAAGTCCTATGATTTAGTGCAGTCCAAAATACTGTAAATATTTCCTGCCCTTTTCTAGTTCTGTCAGAGGTTTTGTTATGATCCCTCAAGTTAGTCCTTTGAACCAAGCAAATTCCTGTTGTTAGGAAAGGCAGGTTCCTAGCCGTGAGCTTTATTGACCGTCACGGTTCGGGCTATAGAAGATGATACTGGTTGACAATGTCCATCGGCTTCTTAGAAGACACGACCTCATTCTTTCCCCTTCTGCCCAAGAGGCTTTCTTCTGTCTTGGCTGAAAATTAAGGCCTTCAGTCATTTGCTTGTGCCTTCTGGATGTCCAGACAGAAGCAGGAGCTTCTGGTGGCCACATGCTGGGGGATCCCAGGCAGGTTGAATGTGTGACGCTGCAGCACATGTGCAGTGAGTTGCTTAAATTTCGGGGAGGTGCCTGAGCTTTACAGCTTGCTGGAGCCTGTGCAGTGGACGTGGTGCACAAGGGGCTCACCTGGGCAGCTTCACGAGAGTCATCAGCTGTACGGCATGTGTGGTGCTGGGTCACCTCGCCATGCGTATCCCGGAGTTTCACCAGGGTCCCTGTCTCTAGCTGGCCCCTTCCCAAAACTCCCCAAATTCCTCAGCAAATCTCAGTTCTTTTCATTTTCCAGTCTCTTCTACTGGCCCGTTTCAGTTTCAAAGAAACCTGATCTCAGACGAGCTATTTGGAGCTCGGCTGGTCTAAGCACTGGCTTTCCGCAGTGGGCAAGTCTCAGGAGCGAAGAACAGCAGAACTGCTCCAAACCACGCTGACGCTACCATCACAGGTCACCTCGTGAGAGCACTTTAACTGCCTCAGCACTGCTTATTTCTGGGAAAAAAACGTGTATTTGAAAGACGTGTGACTCAAAGTGTCCGTGGCCCGCACCGGGGTGTCTGGGCACTGGTGCG
>NW_010408920.1:5177-5548 GCF_000710305.1 Buceros rhinoceros silvestris | reverse complement strand
GTGCGCACACTGGTGCTCACCGGCAGCGGTCGTGGACCCCTGTCCTGCCCCGTGGCTCTGGGCCTTGCTGCAGCGCACAGCGGGTGAATTCCTCCTCACGTCGTTCATCTGGTACCTGTTCAGGCTTTTTGTTTATCTGGGCTTTTTTCTCTTCCTCCTGCTAATACACTTTCTTCACCACTTTTCTCCTGGTGAAGGGCAAAAGGGTTTGATCTTTGTAAGATTTGTTAAAGTATTTTTGTGTTTGTAAGAGGAAAGCGGACGTATAGAGAAATAAGCGCTTTTGTAAATGTTTCGTTGTGTGATTCAGCGTTTAAACGTTTTACAGATGCAATTTTTTGCACTCTCTCTGCATATATTCATTAAAAATA
>NW_010408920.1:4671-5049 GCF_000710305.1 Buceros rhinoceros silvestris | reverse complement strand
AAGATTTACTTTGGGGGTTTTTTTCTTGTAATGTCATAAAATGCAGTATGTGCAACATTAAAACATGAGCGCAAAGACGTTGTCTCATTTTGTTGTAATTCTTAACTGCCTATAAAAAGGTGAACGTAGAAAATTTATGGGAGGAATTTGAACGCATCGGGGGTGCCTCATGGGAGTTTTGGAGCTAAAAGGGGATAGAAGAGGTGGGATCAGAATCTTGACTCCTATTTACTTTCTCAAAAATAAATGACATTAAAGTCCTTTTGAAGGGAGTGGGGCGGGCGCCGGGTTAGCTCCCGAGTGCTGCTGTGGGGGCGTGCAGACGCCACAGCAGTGGAGGGGGGGGGCCCCCCAGGGGGGGGGGGGGGGCGGTTTCAA
>NW_010408920.1:3511-4608 GCF_000710305.1 Buceros rhinoceros silvestris | reverse complement strand
GGGGGTGCTCCACGTAGGCGGGGTGCAGAGCTGTTTAAAACACGCTCCCTTGCAAAGCCTGGGGGAGACCGTGACGCGCAGCCTACGAGGAGCACCCTGGAGAAGCCGGAGCTGCCCTGGTCTGTGGGTGGGGGACACGCAGGAGGCTGCATGGAGGAAAGCCAGCGGCTTCAGAGCCCTCTTTCTCCACCCTTCCTCCCGCAAGCCTGCCTGTCCTCGCAGCACCATCAGGCCCCCTGGTCTGTGTGTCTAAAGGACGGGATTATAAAACCGCAGAATGGTAGAACCACAGAGTGCTTTGGGTTGGAAGGAACCTTTCAAGGTCAGTAGGACTTTCCACCTGGGTGACACATCCTTGAAAACCCAGCGTGCCATCTGTGGGGCTTCTTACCTCAGTCGATTTTCTGAAAGGTCTTTGAGAGTTTTGCCTCTGAGGAAACGTTTTTGGGAAGAGAGTTGAGGAGAAAGTACGTCACCATTGTCAACGTACAGCTCGAAGTTTTGGTCATGCCTATACATTTATTTCCCCCTACCGGTTCTCTCGGACTAAATCCAGCACTGATGTTACTCCACTTCAAAACAGTCATTTTATTTATTTTATTTCGGTTTTTGGTTTTTCTTTTTTTTTTGGTGGCCAAGTCTCTGGTCTTGTTCTGTGAACGAGCAGCAAAACAGTGGCGACGCATCGGTCCGCAGAGGTGATGTAATTCAGGAGACTGAATCCAGCACTTTTCCTTCAGAGGAACTTGCTGATTACTGAGGAACCAGCTTTGCGGTGGGAATGTGACAACTCTGTCAAACTCGTGATGGACACTGACTGCTGGCGGCCAACATGCCTCGTGCCGTGCCAACCTACCAGCTGCTGGTGGTGGGCACATTGCCCGGCTCCCCACCTCGTAGACGAGCGAGCTGCCAGCTCCTTACCTGGCAACTTTGAAGAAAAACCCCAGCAAATCTTTTCCAAGAAAAATTGTGACATTTCCGAATTTCTCTCTGTTTTTTGTAATTCCGGATGAGTCCGAGCAATTTTCAGGAGAGTGGAAAGTCCAGAGGCCCCGTGATTACTGGATGGTCACATCTCCTCCCTTCAGTCGGAA
>NW_010408920.1:656-3390 GCF_000710305.1 Buceros rhinoceros silvestris | reverse complement strand
CAGCAGGAACAGGAGCTAATTGCCCCATTCAGTTCACTCTCGTAATGTGTGTGTGTGCAGACCCGGCACCTGCCGCTGTTCCAGCCAACCCTAACGCCTTCTGAAAACAGAAAGAAAAATTCAATGGCTTCAAATTGGATTTGATCGCAGCTTCAACATGCAGTTTCTCCCGCTCCTGTGTTGTCGTGAAGACAAGCTTTCTGCAACAGCGTTTTACCTCAGGGCTGTTTGTAACCAAATCCCTGGATTTTCAGCCCCTTGTGTTTTTTGAGATTACAAAAGGTGTCGTTTACCTTCTCAACCTGTGTGTGTATAACACCACCCTCACACCCACACCCCCTTCTGCACGGGGGCGCGTTGTTGCCTTAAACACTGCCCTCAGCCTGCTCCATCCTTACAGTTTGACAACCACCACCCACATCCCTGGTGAAACACTGGTCTCCCAGCAAGTGGGTCAGCATTTTTGCTCCGGGCTGACCCTGTGGGTGATGCTGCCCACGCTGGCATCATTCTGTCACGCTTCTGCATGAGGCCGTGACTCCTCCAGGGGATGTTTCCTCCTCTGTAGGAATCGATGGCCTCTCAGAATAGTTACCCTTGCAAGTACATTTCCCAACGGCCTTTGAGTCAGGTGCCTGCATGGCAGCTCCTTTCTCTTTCAAGCTCTTCAACTCTTCCAACTGGAAAAAAATTGAGTTTTTGGAAACCAGAAATCGTTGAAAGTGGTAACAAAAAGCTTTGTCTTTCTACAGAGCTTTCCAGGAATATCCCAGAATAAAACAGACAAACAAACAACAGCACCAAACCACCCACGAAATCATACTTCCCAGAGCAAACACTGGCCATTTGGTACCACGGGTTGCTTCTCTCATGGGACTTCTCAGGCTGAGCTGCTCAGCCCAGAGCCTGCCTTGTTAACACCTACCCGAGAGACCCCCTGGTCTTTATTCTTAGTGGTACCATGTACCAAAGAAATGAAAAATTCTTCTTGATGTTGACCTGTTGTTAGCATAACCTATTAGCAGGTGCAGCCCTGCCACAACCACGTGCTTAGCCACATCCAGAGGCTGTCCACAGCAAGCACAAGGGGCTCACGTGTGTTGCAGAGGAATTTGAAGCGTGCTCGTGCGTGGGCTTGCTGCAAAGCTAATAGGGTGCCCCGTGGTCTCCGGCTTACCAAGCACCTGCTCCCCACATCTGGGAAGAGGGGGACAGAAGGGATGGGGCGGTGTGAGCTGGTATCCAGCTCTCTGTTCCCTGACCTTTAGCAAGAGCAGGAATTGAAATGGGATAAACTAGAGAGATTTGGCCCTGCGTGGATTCGGCCCCAGCCGTTTCCCCTTTGCAGCGTTGGAAGGGTTAAGTGCTGACTGGCAGCATGGCTGAGCGCAGCCTCGGCTCCCCTCCCTGGCTGCGCTGCCATGGGCGAGTCTCTGGAGATAGGAGCAAATTCAGCCAGTGGAAGCAGATTCTGTTCTCCAAAGGCCGTAACATCTGACACGTCCCACATGGTTTAAGTTGCTGTGGTGGTGCAACTTCCCATGAGCTGAGACCACAAGGCTTTTAACAGGGGTTGCTGTGTGCTTCAGCTGTGGTGTGCGAGGCTCTGTGGGAGCAAAGTGGACTTCTCTCCTTCTCCCTGAGGTTAAAGGCTGTCTCTCAGATGGTTCTCTGCATGGGGACTCCCGCTATTACTGCAGGAACGAGCCTTCACAAGCTTGGAAATAACCTGGCTTTCCCTTGTGTACTTAGGGGCTCTCCGGGGGCTTCTCTTTGCTCCTCTACGCTTTCTTCAGGCATGACCCAAGGCAATGGCAACGAGTCGGTTTAAGGGGCACTGCTGATGACCTTGCCCCCCTGCCAGGCAGCTGCTTTCCTGGCAGGGCAAGGAACTAACCCCAGAGGTTTCGGCCAAGCACCACTTCAGAGCCAAATCTGCATGTGTGGTCTGTAACTGGAGGAGCAGCCACCATGGTGAGGACTGGGGACTGACCTTCCCAGAAGTTACTCAGCGGAGCTGGTGAAGGTAGCCAGTACTCTGCCTTTTAGAAAACGGATCCCTGTTTACCTCGGTGGACACCAGAAAATGGAGTTACCGTTTTCCTGCTAAAAGCTTAATTTCCCTCTTGGCACAGGCTCCAAAGGGTTTGGAAATGCCAGTGACTCTCTTCTGCAGCCCACGAGGGCTCCCTGGGGCTGCTGTCAGGTCAAACAGGAAAGCTTGGCGTGGCTGGAGTTTGGTTACTGCCAGAAAACACAGGGCAAATACCAGGGGGGCTGTGCTGCAGCAAGCTGGATGGAATGCTAGGAAGAGATCAGATGGGTGAAATCACAGTCCCTGGGGGAAACGTGGTATGCTCTGAACAGGAACAGCCTCATCTGAAAATAGCAGAGAGGGGGACAGCAGCAGACCAGCTGGGCTGGTTGAGCTTTGGAGGAGCAGCTTTACCAGAAAAGGGGAAAACAACCATGATGAGGATGGAGAAGCCCGTGTAGACAGTATGAAAGAACTCCCTAGTTTCACTATACTGTATTCCATCCCCCCACCCCAGTCTTTCAACACTCAGGGCCTGGGTGAAGAAAGGGACCTGGGCAGCATTAGCAAAGAAGGGAGAGGGGAGTCAGGTTAGCTGGCCAAGTCTGTGCAGCTTCGAGGTCCGAAGCACAGGTCTGGCAAAAAGACCTCCGGATATTCCAGCCTGCTGGCAGCACAGGCAGCTGTCACATGCTCCGC
>NW_010408920.1:0-576 GCF_000710305.1 Buceros rhinoceros silvestris | reverse complement strand
CTGGCAGCACTGGCAGCTCTCACATGCTCCGCTCCACTGTGGGCGCGGGACTCAGCTCCGAGATGCTGAGTTTCTCCACGGACAGCCCAGCCCTGCTCAGGGACACCCTGGCTGCAGCAGGCTGCTGGTGGAGACGCTGGGTCCTGCACCAGGCACCTGTGGCGGAGCAGGCTGGAGCGGGGTGGGAGGGCAAGAAAAAGGGTGGTGGGTGGGCAAGGATAAGGCGTGTGGGAGGGCAGGCCCTTGGTGCCAGCCAGTCAGGACCAGTATGGACCCGTATAGACCAGTCAGGATCAGTATGGACCAATACAGACCTGTACGGACGGATCAGGACCAGTATGGGCCAGTACAGACCAATATAGACCAGTACAGACTGCCTCCTCCTGGGGCAGCCCCCTTGGTGCCAGCCAGTCAGGACCAGTACAGACCAGTACGGACCAGTACAGACTGATCAGGACCAGTACAGACGAGCACCACCCAGTGCGGTCCCCCGGCACCGGCCAGTAAGGACCAATGCAGACCGATCAGGACCAGTACAGACAAGCACCACCCAGTGCGGCCCCCCCGCACTGGCCA
>NW_010408919.1:40579-40867 GCF_000710305.1 Buceros rhinoceros silvestris | reverse complement strand
TCCCCACGGCCTGAGCTGGCACCAGGAGCCCAACAGAGACCACAGGTCATAGGGTGATGCAGACAGGGTACGTGCAAGCTGCTTCTTCCACCGCCCCCTACCCCTCTCACCTTTCTGATCCACCCTGGGCTTGGCACACAGCTCCCAAGGCTGCAGCAGGGACAGGCACTGCGCCATGTCACTCCCAACCCCCCTCCTGAAGATCCAGCCCAACTCCTCTTTGATGCCCTCTGCTGCTTCCTCTCTTCCCAGGGACTAAGCCAGGGCTTCTGCCCATCCTCCAGCACT
>NW_010408919.1:32558-40467 GCF_000710305.1 Buceros rhinoceros silvestris | reverse complement strand
TGCCCATCCGCCAGCACTGATCACACTGCCCCCAGCCCCTGACCAAGCTGCCCCTTGGATGGGATTCGCCCCACACATGCAGACAGCGCAAGGCTCTGAGGTTTTTTGCCATCTCCACCTTCTTACAGATCCACAGAGCACATGTCGGCTCCAGAAGCTCCTGCTGGGAGGGCTGTTTCTGCAGAGAGCTCCAGGTCCTCGTCAATGTGATAGACAAGACTCTGAGCCCCAGTATCCATGGCAACGGTGACTTCCCTTCCAGCCACAGACTTCTTGGGGTCTGGCTTGTCGTAAAGGGGTTGGAGGACAAGCCCAGGCTTCCCCAAGCTGCCTGAAGCAGGGCTGGTCCCACAGAGCTGGTGCCCAGCAAGTCTCAGCCTCTCCTGGGGCTTTTAACACAGCCCTGGGCCAGGAGCTACACCCTGCCCGAGAGGTGAGTCACCCTCTTCTCCACAGGTCGAGGTGTCCCTGTCCCCAGTTACCCTCACAGTCCCCACAGCCCTGCCGCAGCCCAGGCAGGCCCATGCTGCCAGGGGCCTCATCCAGCACGAACAGGGAAAGAAGAGCACAGCACCTCTGATCCTCTGCACAAGCCTCCTCTGCACTCCCAGCAACAATAAATACTAATAAATAGAAACTCTAACACACTTTCTGCTCCCCGTCCAGGGACCAGTGTGGGCAGCCTCACCTGGAGCCCCTGGCCCAACCCTTCACTTCCCCCTGCCCAGCTACAGCCAAATCCCCAAGCTGGGAGCAGCACCAGCAGAAGGCTTGGGCATGTCCCTGGCATGACATCCCCAGTCCCTGCTGCTCCCAGTGAAGCCCCCGCAGTGATCCCAGCCCTGCTGCAGGGTACAGGCATGGTGTCCGTGCTGCTCAGGAAGACAGGGGCACATGAGGAGGGCAATACTTCAAGGTGGTGCTTGCTTGCTGGTTCTTTACTCATCTCTCCCCAAAGTGCTGGGCTGGAGGCTCCCTGGTGGGTCTGGAAGATGGAGAAGGTCAGGCCCGGGGAGAGTAGCAGGGGTTCCTTGGCATTTCCGTGAAGGATTTCAGTTCATAGGGGATCCCCGAGTCGACCTCAATCGACTTGCGTGAAAAAAGCAGCCGGATGTTGTCATGAAGGTAGATCTTCCCTGACTTGGAGCTGTGAAACCTGTGTGGAGACAAGAGCAGGGTGATGGGACCTCAGGCGTCCAGGCAAAGATGGGACAACCTCGGTGCAAACCCCTCACCTACTTTAGCCCCTGGTCATGGTGTCTATGCTCATGGGACAGAGACCACTGCCTTGTGCAGGGTGGCAGCTCCAACCTCCCTGAAGGAGCAGCCAGTCCCTGCTCCTCCCCAGGGCGAGGGGGTCATGCTGCCATCCCCCTGCTCCGGCCTGAAGCTTGGACACATGGGAGATGAGCCCAGGGGTGACCCTGGGGCAGGCATCCATCCTCCCCGGCATACCTTACCTTAGGTGCATCAGGTAGCAGAGGACCCTGCGGGGTAGGCCGGTGCCCGGTGGGTCACTTGGGGCCGTGGTGGCCCCTTCCTCCTCCCCCACGGGCACCAGAAAGATGCGATGGCGTAGGAAGGTCATGTGATTGGCTGGCATGTCCTGGAAGTCGTACGTCACCAAGAACATCTTCACCACAGTCTTGTTGGGGTTAAATAAGGTCTGAGGGCAGAGGAGTAGGGGGTGAGACTGGGAAGGGCACAGGAATGGATCCATAGGGCACGGCTGGGTCCTGAAAGCCCCGGAGTGGCCCCAGAGGGATTAGGTTGAGGTCCAAAGGTCAGTTCTTTCTGCTCACCTCCACTCCTATGCTCCCATCCCATTGCATTCCATCCTCACTGCGCGGACACGCCCTCCTCCCGAGACTCTGACCCTCCTCACCAACCTCTTCCTTCCCTGCATCTCCCAGCACCTTGTCTCCCTGCCAGCAACCCAGGGACCCTGTGTTCCCTTCCTCTTGCTGTCTAGGTGGCCACACACCCCCTCTGCAAAGCTTTCTGGCTGCTGCCCTGCGAAACAAAGTAATGGAGCATATCCCAACCCTGCGGGCAACCGGAGTCCACTAGCCTCCTCCCCATGGTGCTGCTGGAGGCCAGGGAATGACTCACCACTTGGATGGTTCCAGCTTTGGGGACACTGTAACCCTTCTTTCCCAAGGCCTCCAAGTCAATCACTCCCTGGGGCAAAAGAAATAGCACGTGAGAGAGGGAGAAAGCCCACGGAGAGCCCCGCTGGGACCCAGCACAGAGCTGAGAGCCCCCCTTGCCGTGAATGGCTGACACAAGGCAGCAAGAAGTTGCTCAGCTCAGTCCCTCTCCAGACCAGGGGATAAACAAGCAGCACCGCAGAGGTGACCAGGAGATGGCTGAGCAGCAGCCTGCCCATTTATATGCCTGCAGGGGTTTTCTCTTCTTACCCTCTTTGATTTTTGGGTTAAATACTGCTCCCGCACAGCTACTGGTCTCCTCAGGTAGGTGGTTGCTTGAGCCACTTCTCCAGAGAGGGCCAGCCTCCAGAATGCGCAGTGCCTGCATACAGCTCCCACTCACCTCCCCCACGGTCCCAGCCCTCCCTCATCTGCGTACCAGGAAAGGCGAGGGCGCACTGTGCTCAGAGATGTCAAAGTAGGTGACGTCAACAGGCAGGGTGGCATGCTGGGGGCAGTATGAGCCGCTGGCACCGATCTCTGCTGTGAACCCCTCAATCCTTCCTGATGGTGCAAAGCGCCCTTTCAAGATGGACTCCTGAGAGAGGAGGGAAGCGTTAGGGACCTTCAAACATCAGTCCCACCCCTCATCTTGAAGCTGCAGGTGAGACCACCCCCATCTCCACTGCAGCCACGTGTCTGCTTGCCCTCATGGGTCCTCATGGCCTGCCATGAAGGGCCCTGGCTGCTCGCTCCGAGACAAGCCCATCCTAAACTGCTGGGCTAAAACCAGCCATCTAACACAGGGAGGCAGCACGAGTGCTTGGGCTCAGCCCCGCAGCAGCCATCTCAGCAGGGCCCAGGGTCCTGGTGCATCACCCAAGGATCTGCTGGCTGAGCCATCCTGCTGATGGATGGTGGCTGGGCGACATGGCCACTGCATGCCAGGCCCTTGGGGACAATCAGCCTAGCCACACACCAGAGCTCCTGTCAGGTTCAGGCTCTCAGGCCTGTTGCCAGCCCAGCCTGGAGTCCCTGGGATGCCATTACCTCAAAGTTGCCCAGCAGAGCATGGCTGACAGTGGTGGTGGCCCAGGGTGCTGCGCAGGACCTGGTGCCCCTCCGGAGGCTGCTCCGGAGATGTCGCCTTTGAGAGAGGAGAGAAGACTGGTGTCGGACTGGAGAGCATGCAGCTCTGGGCTGTCCACGTCCCGGTGGATGTGGATCCCTCTCCAGGTCTCCCATCCCTTTCTTTGGTGGAGGTAGAACTCACTTTTCTACACCCCAGGGCAGAGGAAACCTGCCACCACCCCACAGCCTGGGGTTTTTTGGAGGGCAGACACCTGGGGCAGGGTAGGGAAGAGGATGAGACCCAACCTGAACCTCCCGGGAGGATGTAAGGTGCTGAGGTGGCCAGGAACCCTGATCCCCCACATTGATCCCACAGGACAGCCAGGACACTCACGATTTGAGGCGCAGCCCGCTCTTCAGCCTCCTCCCAACTGCAGTGCAATCCGTAGAGTTCTGGAGGGGACACGAAATCGAGAAACATGTTAGGGCAGCAACCAGGGACTGTGCACCTCTGGGAGGTGCCATCACCCTTCACCCTGCCCCACAGCTCCATGGGGGTCTCAGCAGATCGGACAGGCTCCCATCCACTCTGCAGGGCTCTGCGGAGGTGGTCAGCATGAGGGCTGGTGTGTCTGCTGGGGTTGCAGGATTGCCCAAACCCCAAAGTGGTTCTGCTGGGGATGAGGGTGTTTGTACCCAAGCTAAGGGTGCAGCACAGACTCCCACCTTGCAAAGCAGGTCTCAGAAACAGCCCCAATGTCAAGACAACCCCAGACAGAGCCATGCACCAACACTCCCTTGCACCTCCCAGAGACCTGGAACACATACGATGAAGCTCCCCGACCAGCCCGGAAAAAGTCCTGTCCCCTGGTGATTCATGCAAAGTCCCTGGTAGTGCCACTGGGCAGAGGGGCTCACTGCTCACCTCTGCCCACAGCCAGGCACCTCCCAGAGACCTGGAACACATACGATGAAGCTCCCCGACCAGCCCGGAAAAAGTCCTGTCCCCTGGTGATTCATGCAAAGTCCCTGGTAGTGCCACTGGGCAGAGGGGCTCACTGCTCACCTCTGGGGGGGGGGGTTAAAGCCAGAGCCACACTGCAGCCTCCTTTTAAAGATGTCCCCTTTTCAGGGGCTTTTCCTTCTGGAAGCCACACAAAGGGCCGCACAGCACAAAGGGATGATGGAACTGGCTGGCATGACTGGGCAGAAAAACCTAGGGAAGCTGCTGGAGGGCTTCACTCTGCACGGGCTGTGCTAGGGACAGCTGGGCTGGGGGATGGTCACCAAAGAGCATGCGGGCAGGGACGGAGCTGTGTCTCATGGAGGGTGTCCTGGCTCCAAGCAGCAAGAAGCCAGAGTGATTATGCTGTTGGTCCTTGCATCATGGGATGCTCCAGAGAAAGAGAGGAGTGTGCATGAGCCTGCTGCAGCCTCAGTGGTGAGACACGGCGAAGGTAAAGAGTTGGTCAGGAAAGGCAAGTAAGCAAGGAGGAATCACAGGCAGCTCCTGCGCTGCCACGGTAGTTGCAAACCTCCGGAGTCTGCCCCGTTTCTGGGCACAGGCATCCCAGAACTGCACAAACTCAAGTAGCGTCTCTGCATGCAGCAATGGGGCTCCCACTCCCTGACCAGAGCATGTCTAGTCCTGTTCCCTACTACCAAACCCTGGTGGATATCATGGACAGGGACCCACGCCATCCCACATCTCTGCCTTCCTCATCACCAGGCAGGCAGAGGCCAGCCACTCTTCTCAAGCCTGCTGGTAAGTGTAGCTGAACATGAAGCTTGTCAGACACTGAGTGTGGCTCCACACCGTAAGTCCAGCTCTCCCTGTCATTAGAGGTTGTGTCCTGTCCAAGCAAGGCTCTCCAGGCTAAAAAGCTGGTTGCAAGCAGAGGATCCAAGGTGTCAGAGTGATTACAAGGTCTCAAGAGGGCTAGCTGTCAGCTGCTGCCCTGCTCACACCAGTACTGAGGCACTGGGACAGGACAGAGTGCAGTGCCACGATGGAACACATTGCCCACAAGGACAGCCCCAAGCTCTGGGTGTCCCCAGGCCAATCCCCGCCTGCCCCCCACCCGAGAGATGCTCACCTTGGCTGTGGGAAGCAGGTGATTCCAGAATGGGGCCCCCTTGGCATCGGTGCTGCGGCAGGCTGTGGGCACCGGATGACATGGCAGGACCCTCTTCTTCCTTGCCGGCGGGGACAGGCTCTCATCCTCAGAGCAGGAATCTGCCACGACCTCGCCAGCAGGCAGCAGCTTCCGTTTGGCTGGGCAGCTGTTGCTGCTGAGCTGGCTGCTCCTGCAGGGCGTTTTCTCCAGGGAGTTCAGGCTGCTGGGCTCAGGGCTGAGTGCCGTCTGTGGAGCAGGGGACTCTTTGCACCCATTGGTCGCTGCTGGCCATTCCTCTTCTCCACTAGCCCTACTGCTGTGAGCTGAGCTGCTCCCTGGCTTCTCTCTCTTCCCACCAGAGTCCATCCAGGCTGTTTGTGCAATATTGTGCAAATCAAGGTGAAGTAAGTTGTGGCTACTTGCCTGCTCCCCATTTTCTCCATAGTCTGTGAACTGATCCCCCGATGAGACAGGATAACTGTCTCTCATGTGCAAAGTGCTGCAAGCAATGTGCTGGGGCCAGGAGGACGAGGAGACATCCTGCAGCTTGTCCTCTCTGCTGGCCTTGGGGCTGTGGCTAGGGCTGCCCTCACACCGGTGCTCTACCACCCGCAGCCCACTGTGGGAGAAGTGCTGGGCAGAGCCACACAGGGATAGCTCCTCTACCAGCAGACCATCCTCAAAGGTATCATCATCATCCAGGGAAGCCTGCCCAGAGCCCCCTTCGTTCTTGCCGTCCACCCCCCCGCCACCCCAGTGAGTTCGTTTGGGATCTCGCCCCCCCTCTGGAGTTCGCTGCTCAGGGCAGCCCCTCTTGATGGCTGGACGGCTGCCTGTCCACTGCTCCGTGCCCTCAGAGGAGCTGGAGAGATGGGAGAAGATGGAGACCTGGTAAACCTTCTGGCGCTTGATCTCTGTCTCATTGTAGCCCATGAGGATGCTGCGGTGGGTGCAGTGCTGTGAGGAAGGCTCCAAGGGTGCCTCTCCACTGGGCCGGGACAGGCTGGGGTCTGTGCTGTGCTCCGGGGGCAGGGACGTCTCTGCATGGATGTGCCGCATGGAGCCTTACTGGCGGGGACTCCAAGTGGAGCCAGAGTCAGAACAGCCCATGCAGCAGCAGGAGGGGGGCTGTAAAGTGCCACAGGTCAGGGTGCAAGGACAAGGGGTGGGAGCTGGACACCACCTTGCTCAGGATGTCTGGGTGAGCCCTCCTCTATGGGGTGCGCTGCAGGACCTGGAAAGAGAGAGCAGGAGGATGGGATCAGCCCAGGACCTGCCAGGATGTGGGCAGCCTCTTGTACAGCCCCGCTCGGACCTGCCCTTCCAGAGATGGGAAGAGGAACCAGGCTGGTGTGGCTCTCTGGGGAACCCTGTGGCATCACCCATCTGCAGAATCAGCGCTTCCTGGCCTGGGCACAGAGAGGAGTATCCAGCCAGGCTGGAGACAGCTGGGGACAAGTCTGGACAAGCGGGGAGAAGGGGGCCCGCCCTCTGCCAGGGACTTGACAAGCTTACTCTGTTCTGGAGCACAGGAGTCAGGCAGGTCAGACCACTCCTAGGGGCTCAGGCCTCTCATCACTGCTTTTGGGGAACAGCAACAAGATCTCCCAGCACTTGCCAAGAAGACTTGACCCGGCTGCATGCTCTGAACGAAGGGGGCTGGTGCCCTACTTAGGTGTTCTACGTCAGGAGCCTGACCTAACATCACAGTTAGGTTATCTCTGCCAGCTCAGTACCAGGGACCTCCACCATGGGCCACAGAGCCCATCATTGGCTCCTGCACCATCCACCCATCCCTTACCACCCTGAGGGCCTGACCTGCTCCATGCCACACAGTGCCTCACTTTTGATTTTCAGCCCAGTTTGAGAGCCACGAAAATCCTGGCCATTAATTTTTCTGGCATGATAAACACGGAAATAGCTGCAAGAGCTGAGATGATGCAGGAAGTCGCAGTCAGACCGAGGAGCTCCAGAGCCTGACAAACTGCCTGTGCCCAGCAGCTCTGCCCTTTGCCTGTCCCCACAGGTCTGCCAGCTCTTGTGGAGCAAAGGCTTAGGGACAGGTGAGCAATACGGGAAATGGTTCTCCATGTGCATCAAGGTTATCTGGAGAGCAAGGCTGCATGTGGTGTTTTGACTCCACCATGATGGGGACAGGAGAGTGGCAGGTCAGGGTGGTTGATGCCAGGGACTTTGTTTAAAAGGACTGATGAAAGGTATAAGCATGCACCAGGACATGCTGGGGGGCAACCAGCTGGAAAGCAGTTTTGCAGAAGAGGCCCTGGGGGTCCATCCTAGTGGACTCCAAGTTGAGCCAGTATGAGCCAGCAAAGTGCTCTTGCCACAAAGAAGGACAACAGTGTCCTGGGCTGCATCAGGTAAAGTAGTGCCAGCAGGCCGAAGAAGCTGATTCTTCCCCTCTGCTTGGCACTGGTGAGGCCACACCTGAAAGCATGCAGCAAAGGGCCACCAAGGTAATTAAGGGACTGGGTCATCTCTTCTATGAGGAAAGGCTGAGAGAGCTGGGACTGTTCAGCCTGGAGAAGACCAGGGTGAGCTTATCAATGAATG
>NW_010408919.1:25887-32151 GCF_000710305.1 Buceros rhinoceros silvestris | reverse complement strand
GACGGCCGCTTTCCAGTGTGTCCCAGTGACAGGACCAGAGACACTGGGCACAAACCGGAACAGAGGAGGTTCCTTCTGAACACCAGGAAACACTCTTTTACTGTAAGGAGGACCAAGTGCTGCAACAGGTTACCTAGGGAGGCTGTGGATTCTCTATCCTTGGAGAAACTCAAAAGTTGTCTGGACATGGTCCGGGGCAATGGCTCAAGGTGGCCCTGCTTGAGCAGAGGGGTTGGACCAGATGACCTCCAAGATCCCTGCCAACCTCAACCCCTCTGTGCAACCCACCACGCCGCAGCCTGTCCCGGCTGCCCCCGACACTCACCCCTCTGCAGCAGGACCCCACTTTGCTCCGGATTAAGTCCCCTGTCCCGCAGCAGGTGGTCGTTGGCACAACTAGCTGAAGACACCTGCCAACAAGGCACCCCCCAGAAGCGGCGTGGCTGCCGTGGAATGGCTCCCACCATCACGGTGTGCCTCCAAACCTCTGCACTGTCCTCTCCAGCTCTTCAGTTTCCACAGCGGTTCTGAGGGGAAGGAAAGTGGGAGATGCAGGGCTGGAGTGGTTCAGATGCCTTCCAGGAGAAGGGCAGGAGGGTATTGCCTGCCTGCAAGATCACACAGGCAGAGAAAGCAGCATTGAGGCTCAGCCTCTGCCAACCTCCCAAACCCAATTCAGGCAGTGCTATCACCCTGATTCCCATGTAAACCACCAACACTTTGAGCTGAGAGCTCCCATACCTAGCTCATATGTATGCCTTCCTGTGTGAAACCCTGTGCATATGAACAGATTCCTTTTTCTTTCTGGCAACCATTTCATGCCTTGCTTTCCAAGGCATGGAAGAGCACCAGCAACATCTGGGCCTCCAGCTAGCTGCTGGTCTCATGTCCAACTCTTGCCCCTTTTCACTCACAGCACAGGACACTTTCCAGCCCTACAGATAAGGAGAGGAACTTGCAGTTGTTTTCTTCCAGTAACAGATGCCTGGCAGGGAAGGCAGAAACCAGGAGCCTGACAGCCCTGAGCCATGATGGCCCCCCACCAACTTCCCTCAACATAGAGACAACAGTCCTTTCATGTGCACAGCACTTACCTCCTCAGATGTGCCCTTGATGCACAAAGGAGATTTGCAGATGCAACACAGCTCCCCTGCGGTCATAATCCACTGGCACTGCAGCTTTGATGCCTGGAAGAGGGCAAGGAGGAGAGTCAGCTCTGAGAGCAGCTCATGGTGCAACACTTTTAGAGTGGGCAGGAGTCCTCCAGCACTTCCATCCTCAGCCCCTCTATGATAGGGGCAGCCCATGGGCTTTGCTAGCTCAGTAACCTGCAGATGAAGAAGGAAATGCTGCCCATCCCTGGGTACTATGCCCTCCCCACCTCCCTCCCCATGTAGCCCTCGACTGGGGGCTCACTGTAGTGGCTTTCTAGAGGGAAGCCACCGTCTGACCACTGGGCAACCCAACCCAGCAGCGAGCACTGCTCTGAAGGCTGGAAACAGCAGTGCCAGGCCAGTGAACAGTCCCCGAAGCGATACTAAGTTGGGAGGTAGCGTTGATCTGCCTGAAGGTCAGGAGGTTCTACAGAGGGAACTGGACAGGCTGGATTGATGGGCTGAGGCCAGTTGTATGAAATTCAACAAGATCAAGTGACGGGTCCTGCACTTGGGTCACAACAACCCCCTGCAATGCTACAGGCTGGGGGAAGAGTGGCTGGAAACTGCACAGCAGAAAAGGACCTGGAAGTGCTGGTTGACAACAGCTGAAGATGATCCAGCAGTGTGCCCAGGTGGCCAAGGCGGCCAGCAGCATCCTGGCTTGTGTCAGCACTAGTGTGGCCAGCAGGAGCAGGGCAGAGATTGTCCTCCTGTGCTCGGCACTGGTGAGGCTGCACCTTGAACACGTGCTCGGCACTGGTGAGACTGCACCTTGAACACTGTGTCCAGTTTTGGGCCCCTCACTACAGGAAGGACATTGAGGGGCTGGATCGGGTTCAGAGAAGGGCAACGAAACTGGTGAAAGGTTTAGAGAAGCTAATTTATGAGGAGCAGCTGAGGGAAATGGAATTGTTTAACCTGGAGAAGAGGAGGCTCAGAGGGGAGACGTTACCACTCTCTACAACTACCTGAAGGGAGGCTGTAGCAAGGTGGGGGTCGGTCTCTTCTCCCATGTTGTGAATGACAGGGTGAGAGGAAATGGCCTTAAGTTGCGTCAGGGGAAATTTAGGTTGGATATCAGGAAAAATTTATTTATGCAGAGGGACATTAAGCACTGGAACAGGCTGCCCAGGGAGGTGGTGGAATCCCCTTCTCCGGAAGTGTTTAAAAGCCGTGTGGATGTGGTGCTGAGGGACACGGTTTAGGGACCCTGGCAGTGCAGGGTGAATGGTTGGACTTGATGATCTTAAAGATCTCTTCCAACCAGATGATTCTGTGATACTCAGAGCTACTGAACACCCAAGGGTGTTCTTTCTGGCACCCTGGTCCAGCAAGCTCTGCATCCTGTCATCTTGCAGGTGAGAAGCCCGTTTCAGCAGGTCACTTGCTGTGCTCACTGCCTGACCTTGCCTGCCCCAGGAAACGGGCTGTTCTTTCATTACCTTTCTAATCAGATTTGTAATTATAAGGCAGTCATGGCCAGTCCCCAAGTCAGTCAGCCCAAAAGCCAACACCAGCAGTGCTGGGGACAGGCATGTTCAGTGAACAGCCAGAACAGAGCTCCCATACACCAGCTTCCTGACAGCACTTGCTGCAGGGCAAATCAAGACCATAACATAACAAACCTGTGGTATAAACCCTCAATAAAAGCTCTTTGTAAAGATCAGCTCCTCCTGGCACCTCAGGTGGGACTTGCACCAAGGCAGGTAGAAAAGCAAGTGAATGCCTGCAGCTGTGGTGGCACTGTGCTGTGCTCTGCCTGCCTGGAAGGTTGCTGCTTCTCTCCTCCATCCCTAGGGGAGAATTGTACCACAACTTGTGTGGCCCAGTCATCAACTGGGAAGCAAAACCAGCAACCAGCAGCAAGAGTGAGCATGATGTGGCAGGAGAAAGTCACATCCTTCCTGCATGTGTCCATGCTGGGACAAACACACAGTTTCACTTGCATCCTTTCTTTCTCCTTCCCACATCCCTCTGCAGTCACAGCCCTTTGCTCCCCAGCAGCAGCTGCCTTTCAGGAGACTGGGTCCAGTGGAAGAGGCTGACACTACAAACCCATCCCAGCTGGGACCTCAACACCAGTCTTTGGGTGATGCCAGCACTAGCCAGTAGTGCACACACCATTTATTTGCCAGCCCAGATGCTGTCACTTGAAGCATCATGCTGGGAAAAGCCAGGATTTCCCAGCCCACCCCAAAAGTGTCTCCACATACACCTTGAGACCCCCTTGTACATGCCCCTGGAGGACTGCCTATCAGCCTGTCATGGGGAGCAGCTGGAGAACAGTACTGCTGCTCACCCTCCTCAAGATGCAAGGCACTGTGTCCCTGGGAGGCTCCCAACTCATTTCCCCCAGCATTGGGGCTTCTCTTGGCTGTGTTTAGCTCTGCCTCCCAGCGCAGTTCCTCGCTGCTGAGAGCCGAGCCAGCTCACAGCGGGGCTCAGCCTCTTGCAGCATCCAGCAGGAGCCCACTGCCCTCCCAAAGAGCAAGAGAGCAACACAGAGACGAAGGGCTGCTGCATGCTGAGCAAGAATGGGGAGACAGCACCTGGTCACCTCTTCCTTCTCCTCTCTCTGAGCCAGACATCTCCAGAGCCCTACTCCTGGCCACCCAGATGGGACAGAGCCAGGTGCAGGCCCTCACCACCTCAGCTGAACAGCACAGGTACCATCCCCTGGATGCACCACAAGGAGCTCTATGTGCTCAAGTCAAGGTTTTGGCCTCTCCTAAGCCCAAGAGATGGTGATTTTGCCAGTGCTTCAGCCTGTGCTGGTGCTCTAACTCTAAGACAGGACTTAAAGGTCTTTGCCTGTTGGGGGAAGCCCAGCCAGAGCTCCTCCTGCTCTCTGCCCTGCTCCTGCCAAGCTCCTTCCCAGGCCCCCTCAATGCTCAAAGGTCAGGAGGGGCCCTGTGCTTTTGCCAGGCCCTGAGCACCTGAGTCTGGAGCTATGCCAGACTTTCCTCTTTCTCCAGTCCAGCGAGGCCTGGGGAAGGGCACTGCACTTCAACAGCCATGAAATACCTGGTGCCAAAGGACCTGCAGTAAGTGAGTGCATCCCAGGCACTGGGACAGAGACACCACATTCCCTGGGGACACAGAGTTACCAGACTCTTATGCAGGTTGATGCAGCCAGGCCTGGGGCGAGGGGTCAGGGACTTGGCTTACCTGATGGTTTCATTCCTATTAGCATATTCAGGGGGAACCCAGGATGAACAGAACGTGGTCTCAGTCTGGTGGCAACAGAGCAGGATGGCGAGTGAGGAAGGGTCCCTGGCTGAGCGATGCAGCAGCTGTACCACATGCCGGGTTGCAGCCTGCAAAAGGATCTGTTGCTGTTTTAACTGTACTGTACTGGCCAGAAAGGAAGCAGGACAGGTGCAGGGGCAGCTCTGCCAGCCAGGGGGTCAGGTGTCATGGGGCAGGAGCAGCAAAGCCCTTGGAAAGGGAGCCTGGCAGGGCAGGCAGCATGGCACCGGTGCAAGGAAGAGAGCAAGAGCTGCGCCCAAAGGGGCCACGCTCACCCAGTGGGGATCTCTGCAGCTTCCCAGAGCAGCACTGCCAGGCAGTCAAGGGGACACGCAGCCAGTGGACAAGAGGCTTTGGTCTGGGCGTTGCTGCCTGAGGCAGAGTGCCATGTCTGGGGGCTGGCACAGCTGAAGTGGGTCCTGGCACCATTTAGACCACAAAAAAACCCCAAACCAACCCCAAACTGGCTTTTGCTGCTTTCCTCCCTCCTGTTCCCTCTTCTGGGCAGTGCTAAGGAGATCTTTGCAGCCTCACTGGGGGTGAAGCAGGAACCATGCAGCCAGGAAAGGGAGGGGCTCTCAGTACAAGAGGGCAAATAATCATCCTCGGTACAAACAGAGCACAAGGCAAGAGAAGAGACAACAGAAACTACAGGAAACAGACTGCCTGAAGGGTAAGTGACAGGTCTATAAGTCTCCTATCCAGGGGGAAGGAAAGAAATCTAACCAGTGGAAGTGCAAACCCAGGAGTTCCCTGGCACAGGCTAAGAGTAGAGCTTGAGAAGTGCCAGCAGGCAGAAAGTTTCTATCACAGCCCTGAAGGATGGCAGCACCAGCAGCAATGCTGCCACCAGAGAAGGGTTTCAACACAGCCTGACAGATCAGGCACATCATTGTCAGGAGAAAGACAGACACGTGAGGCTACAGACCACTTCCAGCACCATCCGTAGGAGAGGTGGGAATCCTGGAGAGAAGACAGTTAGAGAGATGCTAGAGAAGCAAACTGTGCCTGAAGGGAAAGACACTCTGGCACTCCCCTGGGATTCAGGTTTGGGAGGAAGGAGCTCGCACTCGGTGGAAACAAGGGAGATGGAGGGTGGGAGAGAGGATGCAGAGGGAAGGAGCCTTCTTGCCCCTTTGCAAGGGCAAGTGCTGCTCTTGGGGGTCCTCAAGAGGCCTCTGCCATGCCAGATTTACAGAGCTGCAGAGCCTCACTCAGTGCTGGCCCCTGCACTGATGACAGGGAGGAAGCCCGAACCCAGAGGGGAGGGATGGGGCAAGAGGCAGTGCCCATGTTAGGAGTGCTAGCTCCTGGAAATAGCTTCTACACAGACAGACCTGACACCTCCCTCTGCCCGCAGTACCAATGCTCAGGAGGTGCTGCTGCTGCCCTCCCTCCCATCTCATGGGAGGGGACACTGACAGGGTGCAGGAGCCCCTGGAGACAGAGCAGCCTCCACACAGGCCACCGCAGGCTCCTGAGGGGCTGAGGTCTGCCCAGAGACATGCGGTGCCTCCCAGCCCCATGCACAGGTGCTGCAGGGACTGAGCCCTTCCGCTTGACTGAACCAGGATAACACAATGAAACCTCTCCTGGGAGCTCAGCGAGCTGGAGCAAGAGCTGGGGGCCAAGGGGCTTACCCCTGGCCCCCCTGATGCCCCACGTCTTGACATGGATTGCTTCACACACCTTGCTTGGGTGCCTGGCGTGCAGGCAGCGATGCTGACAATAGCCTGCAGCTGGGAAGGGGGGCTTGCAGGGTCTGCAGGCAGATCCTTCTATACAACAGCCACCTGTGTACAGCTTTCCCCACGTCCAAGACCCCCAAACCCCACCACACCAGCCTCCCCTCCATGCA
>NW_010408919.1:24879-25264 GCF_000710305.1 Buceros rhinoceros silvestris | reverse complement strand
ACTTGGAATTCCAGCCAGCACAGACCCGGGCGCCGCAAATAGGGGCAGCAAATGGAGATGCTCAAAGCTCTGAAATAATTGGATCCTTTCACAAGAGCCGAGCCCAGAATCCAGCACAGGAATTCAGTCCCTGCTGGAAGTCGAGAGATCAAACACACGGAGAGGCAGGCACAACACAAGCAATCCTCAGCCACCACCGTATCCATCCCTGCAGCCCTGACGCTGCTCTAATCTCAGGTGCCTTCCCAGCAGGATCGAGGGTGAGGAGGACCGCGGCGGAGAGCCCGAGCCCCCAGCGGAGCCGAGCTGAGGACTGTCCCCTTCCCACCCAACTTACTCCACTTGTGGCAAGGTGCAGAAACGCTGGCAAGGCGAAAGAGTGCTT
>NW_010408919.1:12048-24725 GCF_000710305.1 Buceros rhinoceros silvestris | reverse complement strand
GGATGTTCCCGAAGCTGCTGGCTGGCCTCCGCGGCCCTGCAAGGGAGATGCCTGGCCTGGCAGGCTTGCCAGCCTGCATCACGCTCCCGGCGAGATGCACACACGGCACATGTAGACTCCTGTTCGGCGCCTCAACGGCAATGAAAAGGCACAGAGGCTTCTGCCAGAAAACAAAGAGGCAGCGGCAGAGCTGGGGGTGGGGAAAACTCTCCACTGCCCACGAGGATCCCTGCAGAGGCAGCAGGATGCTCATGGGCTGCACCGCGGCTACTCACCCCCATCAGCCTGAGGTGGCACCCACTCAACCGATGCAGGGAGCCCAGAGGGTGGGCCAGCACCCCGCTCCCCTCCCCTGGGCAGTGCTGGGTGGGAAGTGCGGGAGGATGCAAGCCAGGCCCAGGACGACAGCTGGCCGCAAGAGGAAGATTCCTCCAGGCTGGCTCCGCTTCATAAAAAGCTGCGTCTTTTCACCTCGGGGTATTTCCTGTGCACCACCATTCTGAAGGCAAGGCGCAGCCACCATCAGGCCTGCAAGCTTTGACGCTGGGACAATCCGAAGAACCCAGCAGCATTGGCCTTGCAGCGGCACAGTGGCCCAAGCAGTCACCCCAGGGCAACAAAGGATGCGCCCGCAGCAAAAGCAAGCACTTGGCCACCCAGGCGTAGGGAGGTGTTGGCCAGTTCCCTTCTAGTACTCCTGTCTCTCTCTGGGGGCCATGACCTGAGGGACAGGGACCTCAGCCACAGGATGACCACACACACTGCCTGCTCCACTCCAGACCTCAGTGCCAGCTGCAACCAATGCAAAATTTTCCACCGTTGGTAATAGCAAAAGCACTTGCCAGTGCAGCCAGTCACAGGATGGCCGTGGGAAGGCAAATGAGTCCTGGCAGAGGGGCAGAACCTGTCTGTGCTTGCACAATGCCTGGGGTCTCTGACCCTAACCACTGCACCGATGCACTGCCACATTTCAAGTTCAAGAAGGCGGCATTCCCCATGTCCAAGCAGCTCTAGACTCCCACCAAACTAAGTGATGTACAAATGTCCATATTAACAATCCTGTTTTTCTGATGCCCCAGAAGGAAGAATGATGCCCTGGTGTCTGCA
Organism: Buceros rhinoceros silvestris; assembly: GCF_000710305.1. NCBI lineage: Eukaryota > Metazoa > Chordata > Aves > Bucerotiformes > Bucerotidae > Buceros > Buceros rhinoceros. The sequence goes on along the minus strand of NW_010408919.1, from coordinate 23,618 downwards.
TCAGAAGCCCTGGGAACCCCATCCTGACCTGTTTAACTCAACCCCAATGGAAAGGCAATCACTTACCGGTAAATCCCATCCTGTCACCTCCCTGTCCTGGGCCACACACCATGGGAAGCGTGATCTAACCATGCTGCGTGAACAGCCCAGCCTGTTCTCTATCACTACAAGTAGGGTACAGAAACATGACCCCTGGCAGGGAGCCCTGGGGTGGGGGCAGATGCTTTGTGAGCTGAGAGAAGACAGCACAGCAGTCAGTGGGTGACAGGACTCCTTTTGTTCCCACCTCTGCTGTCTTCTCTTTTCTCTCTCCAGCCACCCCTGCACACAGCCACAGGCCATCACCCCTCCTTACAGAGCCAGCTCCCTCTATACCCTAATGCCCTGCAAGGCACCCACACTGCCTGATCTTGGGTGCACAATCCTTCACCTTCCCCCCATCCTTCACATGGCAGCCAGGCTACCATCCCCACAACTGTGCTCCTCTTCACATCCATCCCAGCCCTGTCCTCCTCCACCACCAGGTGCTGCCCTGTTTACATGCAACCCCAAGCATATCCCCCACGTCCCCAGCTCTGTACCTGTGCTTTGTTACCTCCTGATAGCTGCAGCTCATACCGTAACTGACATCAGTCTCCCCCACCTCCAGCTGCCAGCCCATGCCTCCTCACACATACCCCACTGATGAGTCCCCAGCACCCACCTGGAAGATTCAGGGCAACGTCACCTCTCCCCACCTCCCTGAACAGTCATCAGGCCACTGCAGAGCAGTGGAGAAGGTCCCGGGCATGTTGCATTACTCCAAGCCACTCTGGACACAGGCATCAAAGCCACACATGGGAAAGTGCCTGCAGTGGGGAGGGCAGCAAGGATTGTGCATGCAGCACAACCCCATGGGAACTGCCTGTCCCCACCGCAACACCTCTTGCGATACACTTCCTTTTACCGTAAGAGCCCTCCAAGGGAGGTGCTTGTCTCAGGCACTCAGGCCTCCGGCTCAGTTTTACCAAGCTGCAGCCTGCAGATAAGGCTGCAGCAGCTGTGGGGACATTCAGCATCTTTTCCGCTCCCTGTTGTAGACATCTCCATGGCACAGGGAGGGGAGATACCACACGCACACAAATATATGGCCATGCAACCCATCTCACCCCTCTCCAGCTGCAATTTAGAACATCTCAAGCCTACTGCAGGCCAGAGCAGTGAGATGGGCTGGGCAGAGATTTGGGCTGTAAGGGTGAGGCTTTGTACATCTTTGCTTGTAAAGAGCTGGACATATTCAGGGCTACTGCAGGAAAAGAGGATTTCCACCACGAATTCAGTGTCTTGTGCCTTGTCAAGGAGAATGGCGATGTTTCCTTCCTGTGGGGCTGAAGGTGAGAGAGTAACACCCTGCTGGCACTAGGAAAAGGGTGTCAGAGCTGTCACCTAAACACTCACACTGTTGCCTGTAATGGGGGCAGACACATGGCTGCACACAGATACAGGGTTTCTCTTTGAAGGGAAACGAGGGGGTAGAAGGGACTGGCAAGTCTGACTGCGGGCACACCCATACACAGGGCAGTGAGAGACACCCAGCTCCTATTTCAACCCATGGAACTGGCAAACCTCCTGGTCCACAAACCCTGAGCCACCTGCAGGGTCCCAATGACTGCAGAGCTCTGTCTGGTGGATCTGCCACCGCCTGATGGGAGCCAGGCTTAGGCAGGGCTGCCATGGCTCTGAGCAATGCACATGGCCAGGTTGTGTGGAGATGGAGGAAGCCAAGGCTAAATGGGTGCTTCGTGTGCGGTGGAGGCCAGAGGGGATCTCTCTGTCAAGTGCAGCCTGCAGGGACTACACAGCAGCGGCCTCTGGAGACGGGGCACCATCATATCAGCATCCTCCACCTTCACAGAAGCAACAGTGTACAGGGTCAGGCTTGAGTCACGGCTGCACCTCCAGGCAACCCACCTGCATGGGACATGAGCCCCCCACATCAGTCCCCAAAAGACATGAAAGCCTTTGTGTGAACTGTTTTCTGCCACTGCTGCAGCCCATGTTCTGCTGCACTTCTTCTGAGGGAACATACGAAGCTCAGAGACCTCAGAAACCAGCAGCTGTATCCAAAACACCTCCAACCTTAGTGGCAGCTGTGACCCTGGGGACACGCATGTCCCCTGAGACCTGAGGGAGACCTAGGGAGCCAGAGCCCACGAGAGACCCGAGAGCTTTCCACAGACTACCAGGAACCAGCTCATCCCTGGCCACACAGTGATTCACCCGCACAGCTGGAAATGGACCCCAGGGGCCTCTCCGCTCAGCCCAGCAGGCCCTCTTGAGGGGCACGGGTGTTGTAACAGGGATATCCACCTAATCGAAGAGTGCCCAGAGTGGTACTGTGTAACGAGTGGGCTGCTGAGGAAGGGAGAGCACACAGGGCTCTGCGCGAGATGGCAGCCCGACATTAATGAGCCCAAGGGAAAGGCCAAGAGGAGCAACTTGATATCTGGGGACCAACACAAGAATGTTCTAGACCTTGAAAACCAACGTAAAAGCATCTGGGAGCAACATAAAAGCATCTGGACATTCTCTCGGCCTCTGCCAGACAAAGAAAGAAGCAGATGTAGCTGCTACTGCACGTCAGCTCTGCCCAGGCGCCATGGCTACACGCAGCTCCCTTTGCTCTGGTTCGTTACTCCTGCATCAGGATGCGGCAATCACTAAACACCCTTTGAGCGCTTACACACAGACATGGGCTTCTGCAGCATCAGGCACCAGGGTCAAAGCTCAGAGGCACAATAAATCGCGGAGTGAAGTTGTCTCTGAAGCCGACGCTGATAAGGCTGCCAGCAGCCAGCCTTGCAGAGGGACAGGATCAGGAAAAGAGCAGCCATGAGAATAAAAGGCTGGCAAAGAAACAGAGAATACTGGGAGCAAGTAATTCTTTCCAGACAGACCTTTGGGCTCATCTCAGCCTCCATCTGCTCATGATGGTCAGGCAGCTGGAGCCTTTAAAAGTGCTACTGGTGACTTCCCCCGCAACCGCCTCTGTCTCTGGGACGGGCACCATGGGGAAGATAAACCTGGAGCCCTTCCAGCCAGAGGGCCGGGGGCCAGTCTCCTTCCCAGCCTCCCAACAATGCCAGCACCCCACTACAGAACACAGCTCTGCACTGCCAGCAGAGCAGAGCGGATGGTTTATCGCCCCATACTTCACCGCCGACCAGCTTTTTGTGCTTGCACAGCAAGGGAGTAACATGGACCTCTGAAGAGAAGGCTAAGACAGATGGGGGAAAAGTAATGAGCTGGGCAATGCTGCTAAGGCATTCCCCCGGGACTGCTAACACTACATGGATGAGATGAACCAAGCCAGGAGAAGAGGAGGGACAGAACCACCCCCTGAGAATACCATTTGCCTCTAAGCCAGTCAGACCAACAGGCCACGAGATGCTACAGTGCCAAATGCCTTGAGAACTGCAGCACTGGGGAACAAGGATGGGAAGGGACCTCAGGGGGTTTCAGTCCAATTCTGATGACAGCAGGACCAAGTTTAAGCAGGTTGCTTAGGCTTTGCCTCTGCCAAGGGCTGGAAGTCTCCTTTCTGCCTCCCTTCTCCAGGCCCTGCTCCAGAGCCTAACCGCCCTTGTGGAGAAATATTTTTCCTAATATCCAATTGGATTTTCTTTTGTGTGCTGTTGCCTCTCATCCTGTTCCTGGGCACTTCCCAGAACTTCTCTCTAAGGAGAGCCCAGCTTCAGCTTCTCTCCAAACTCATAGCTGCTGGCAGAGACGAGAGCCCCGTTCACTGCCTTCCCTTTCCCAGGCTGTACAAACCCACCACTCCCAGCCTCTGTCCACCACAACACATGAGAAGTGCTACGGCCAGGCCAGAGCTCCAGCACATCTCTGTAGATGGCTGGAGCTTGTTAGCCTCCATCCTGCCCAAGGGAAGACAGGAAGTACCTGCAGCCAGCACTGAGTAGCAGATACCTGCAGACCTTGGGAATGTTGAAAAAAGGAGACTCACCTCAACACTGGAACCACTGGGAGCTGTGTTTGTTCAAGTATTTGATCCTTGCTCTGGTTGGTAGCAACACCAGTGCTTGCTACAACACACCAAGGTTATGCCACGCCAGGAATCCCAAGTACCTGCTCCAGGAAGTTTGGCCCTAAATAGAGAGAGCTTTGGCTTCATTGCTGTAACATCATACCCATTCCTTCACCATACACACAGGCGTCCTGCCCTCAGGAATGAGGAGCAGGGCCATCAGGCATCAAACTCAGCAAAGACCAGCTGGGCTAGGTGGAAACACGACAGCCCAGAGCAGGTCCCTGGATGAGGAAAGCAGCCATCCACAACTCCCCCCTAGGGTGTGCAGCAAAGCCCAGGCCACACATCGGAGGCAATGACCAGCCATGCTGCCAGATCTGCAGCACATCGTCCCTGTCCCTGTTCTCCCCCCACGCTGCGTTCAGGTAGTCCAGAGCTACCTGTTTACCGTTTTTATCATTCTCTGCCCCAAAAGGGATCGTTCATCGTACCATCCTCTCCCACTCTCTCAGAACAGACGGAAAGGTTACTGAGCAAGATCCGACCAGGACACAGACCTGCTCAGCTTCTCCAGAGCCAGCTGGACACCCCGCTGCCTGCATGGTGAGAGAGATCCACCCCATGCACTGAAGGTTGGGATACCTGGTCACCACTCTATGTCCTTGTGGTTCTCATCTTTGGTCCCTCCTGGAAAAGCCTCAGCACCAAGGACATCTCAGGCTATGCTGGGACAGCAACATACCCATGGCCAGAGGAGACATGGGCAGAGAACGGGTTCAGCACATGGCCGAGCTGAATCCCAGCCTGTCCCCAAGCACAGGCACTGCCTCCACCTGCTAAGCCCTGTGGCTTTCCCAGGCCTCCTCCAGCACCCTCACACCATCACCTGGGGGACCCGGCACAGCTGCCAGGCCCCTGGGTTCCCTTAAAGCCCAGTGCTGGGTGAACACCTGCCCTCTGCTTTCACAGACTTATTCCCCCGTGATTCACCCCCTCCTTCTGCCTGACTCACCCATGTCTCGCACAGTTGTGTGCACATATGTGTGTGCGTGCAACCCGGATGCAGCTGTTGGGGCAACGCTACTGACTCTGCAAGGCAGCAAACCGGGCAGGGAGCCTGGCTGGGCTGTGTCAGAGCCCTCGCCTCCCACGGCACCCAGCTGCAGGAGGGGCAGAGATGACGCTGCTGGCTCAAGTCCACGGCGGGGAGACAGGGCAGAAAGGCAGGCCAGAAGTGCTGCCGAGCGCCAGTGCTGCTGAGATAAGGAGCACTGCTGGGGGAGGGCTTCCTAAGGGCTCTGGGGCTGCCTTCCAGGCAAACCCATTCGCTTTATCAGCCCTCCGGCACCCCCACAGCTGGCTGTGTAGGGTTACCCAGCAGCACTGCCACAGCTCAGATGCAAAGGCAAGCTGTCTGCCCACTAAGCTGTCTTTGGGGACAGACAAACATGCCCCCCAGGCTGTGCCTCTTCCCAGACTGACTCTTGAGGCTGAAGAGCTCCCTGGGAGCCAGAAAGGAATTTCTTCTAAGCATGTCTACGGTCACTCGGCATCAGCAAATGACGCTGCCCAGGCAGGGCCCACAGGCTTGGCCAGTTCCTGAATCTGGACATTACAAGTGTCGCATGTGATCCTACATACACGTCCTCTGCAGGCTGCCTCTCTGACCAGCAATTCCCATAACGCCTGGGGCTGGAGCTCAAACAGGTTTTGCCCCACAGCCTTTCCACTACCCTTCCCCCAGCATCACCCCTTCCAAGAGCTCTCCAGCAACCTCAGCCTCCTTCCCAGAGGGGACCAGAGCAGCCAGCGGTGACAACGGGAAGACCGCACACCACAGCTGTGCTGGAGCCCGTGAGAGCTGTGGCACACACCTCCCAGCCAGCAAACAGCTCTGCGTACCAGAGCACATCCACCTGTGTACACAGCATACATGAGACACTAGCACAGGCACAAGATGCTGGTCTGTGCGCAGACCCGGTCATGGACCTGCACCTCTGCTTGTCGTAGCTGGAGGATCCATTTCCCACTGACAATAGGAGAGAATTACCGAGATCCGACACGGGCTCTTCTCCCCCCCTGTCCTCTCCACGTCCTACGGATCACACTGGCAAGGGGCTCTGGTCCCTTCCACCCAGGAGTGCTTGGCCAGCTGCAGTGTTTAGCCTACAGCCACACGCAGGTTACTCAGGAGAAGCCCTGCTAGTGCTGCAACAGGACAAGTTAGTTGAGTGTCAGTCACCAGCAGGGTCACACAGCCCCAGCCGGGTCAGGGGGCCCTAACACCCAGGAATTAAAGCCAGACTAAACCACTCTTTGGTCAGGGAGGGAGGGACAATGTTTTGGGCTGGGATATTATGTATTAATAGGGACAAAAAGCGATTTTCTCCCAAAGCTCAGGACCTTATGTCAGAATTGTTCATTTCCCCTGCATTTTTACATTCCTGATCCTCACTATATAGGCACAGAGCCTTTCTCCCTTCTTAGGGAAAAGAAAACCAAGTTTTTGTCACATGGGGTTCCATAGGCTCCAGCAACTTCCCCTGCACACCACCCATCCTCTCATCAAGATGCTGCAGTCATTGGGATCCCTCCCAGGGAGGCAGTGGGGGAGATCCATAGCGCTCCCCACATGTCATCAGTGAGGCCAAAACCAGGCCCAACACTGTGGTCACGGTGTCACTAAAGTCACAGCACTGGGCAAGCACCTGAAACTTGCCAGCTACCAGCAGGACAGACCCAGCAACTTAAATGTACATGCTTTAATCAGCATGTCATCACTGAAAAAGTGAGCTTCCCTACAAGCTGTGGTAGCACCTGAGAGAGCAGCAATAACCTGCATAAGCTCTTAGGCAAGGCTGGCTCCCTGCCATAGCCCCTGGGCAAAGGTGAAGATGAAGGATCATCCAGTTAGAGCAGCCAGGGACTGCTCTGATTTGAGCCAGACCATGACAATTCCCTGCCAGCCTCTCATTTGTGACTAACGGAGGGGTAAAACCCCATCTGCTTACACCCACCTCCAGCCAGGCTGGGGGGGAAGATCAGAGACAGCCAAGCTGCTCTTGCTTCTGATGTCTCTCCACACCAAGGGCATCCCGTGCAACTACCTCGTGTTCCTCTTCTGCAGCCCGGGTGGCTAAGAAGAACGGCAGAGCCTCCCTCCAAAGTGCAGTGACAAGACGTTGCTGCCTTCAAATAGCATGTGTCGTGTCAGCAAGCTGGCAACTATCAGCACAGAGGAACCAGTTTATTCATCCACCTTTATGCTAGTGGCGTGTCTCTGCAGCATAGGTGATGCCAGAGGGCAGGATGAGAACAGAAGATTTTGGGCAACAACAGATGGAGAAATACAGGCTTTCTCAGTGTCAGTGCTAAGCAGCAAGAATTACACAAGCTGATGCTTCTGCTGAAACAGTTCCTGGTTACAAAGATAGACACAAAGATCAGGACTCTGAGAACATCTACCAAGGTGAACGGAAGACATTATGGTTTCCAAAAGCTCTGAACCAAGCCTTCCATTTCTGAGTTCTCCTTCTCACGGCAGCTCTGTGCTTCCTACGGTTCTCCCTTTGCAGTGCTTGAAAGAGCAGTGTCCAGACTGCTCTAAGTGGTGGTGGTGGCTGCAGCAGTCCTAATGGAGTATTCTCTTGGACCAGCTTTTATCTCCTAGACAGACCCCAATGAAGCATCAGGCCTTTGTTCCAAAAATCACATCCAAGGTCACCTCATCCAACATGAAGATCAGATGTGAAATTTCTTTAAATGAAAGCTCAGATGGGGGAGCATGCCTGTACCAGGGGATGGAGCTGAATGGCCAAGTGTCTGCTAAGCCAGCCTGAAAGTTTTAAGGACTAAATCACCTTTTCTGGCCGTTAACATAAATTCAAGTTTGCTAAAATCAGAAAGCCCACGGTGTGGTTTGCAGCTGGCACTCGCCTTTCCTGCAAGCTGTTGTCCTGGCAGCCCTGATCAGCCACCTGAACCCCCTCAGAAAGGGGGTCAACCCTTGCTGACTTGGTGCAGCCCGCAACTCTCCATACACATCCTGGGTGGGCTAGCCAGCTGGTTCGTGCCATCCGAAGCTCGAGAAGGAAACTAGCTGTGTCCTCTTTTCACCTGCCTGCAGGAAGAGAAACAGAGGTTTCTACCATCCATCCCTTCCCTAGCTTCTTTTGCTGGGCTCTCCAGTGCTGGGCCCCACGGGGCACCCTAGGCAAACAGCACTAAGCAGTGGGGCTAGGAAAGCAGCTAGAGTTGGGCTTTCCTGCTTAACTACACGTGAAAAGTCCAGTTTTAGCTAGGACAGGCGTTGAAAAGCCAACTTCCCTCTTCCGTCAAGGCAAAATGTGCCTGCGGGCACCCAAGACTGTCTCCTCTTCTGAATTTTGGAGAGATCCTCCCTTGCAGGCACTGTTTTTTATCCTCTGCAGCCTTCACTGGCTCAGAGCAGGCTGGGGAGGCCCAAGTGCTGGCTACACCAGTGACACTGCAAATTCAGGTGCCACCTGTAGGAGCAGCTGCAAATGCAATAAGGGGAGGGTAAAACAAAATAATAAAAAAAAAATCACCCAAAAATCCCAGGGCAGAAGGCCTGCACAAAGACTGCAGTCCTGGCCTCCTGGCTCCCAGCCTTGTGTTCAGCACTCATTCATCTCTGGATACAGTTCCAGTTTTCACTCTGGTCTTAAAGTTCCCCATGAAGTTGTTCTAACTGACTTTCATAATTTCTTTTCTCTCTGCCCCACTTCCAGCAGGGACCTCAGCCACTGCTGCCTCCCAGCAAAAGGGTCTCCATGACCTTTGTAATTCAACACACTGGGAAAGGCTCAATCCATTCCGTCTATTCCTAGCCTAACACAGACCTTAAAAGCCCTCTTTGTTCCTGCTACAAACCCCATCCCACAACCATGGCTTAACCCTTAGGGCACTGCCTCAAATAAAGAGTTCTTCGCAGAAGCAAGGCGGGTTGCAGCATCTATGAGAAGCTGAACCTACAGTCCACCTACAAAAGTGCTGTGCTGACACTGCTGGTGGCTTGCAGGATGCACCAGATATACACAAGGAGGCAAGGAGAGGTCTCTGACCGACCTTATCAGTACAAACTACTACCAAGATGTGCACGTGGAGGCCCTGTGCCCCACACTGCTGTGGCGACATGGGCACGGGTTGGGCTCAAACTCTTTAGAGTCTCCTGGTTTTGCTCTGCCTGCCCTCAGTTCAACAGGTTTAATTCAAAACTACTCCATGCAGGCAGATTTGGGGTCACAAGGAAGGAATAGGGGTGAGGAAGGAAGTGGGTGGGACTGCGCACTCCCCTTATTGCTCCTGCAAGGACTCAGCTGCTCCTGACCCCAGGTACAGCCACTGTTCCATGCCAGGTGCAAAGCATGTGTGAGGTATGCCATGCTGTTTCCTCTGTAGCCTGCTCAGAGCACAGTGACACCATTCCTGATTCTTGCCTTGTCTGGAGATAAGCTTAGACTCACATCCTGAGCAGCAGCCCACAAATCACACATTGGAGGAGCCGGTGTTATGGGACTGTCCATAATCATATGCCCTGCACATGGGAATGCAGAAGTGATGGAAGGTGCCACCAGCTCTCCCTGTCTTAGCATGATGCTGGCACAGGAGAATGCAGTATGGAGCAAGGGCTGCACTGCGGCACCCAAAAATGCCAGCTCTGCAGCTGGGATGGAACAGAGCTGCCCTGCACTACCCGAAACACCAGTTTCACTGCAGAGAGAGCAGACATACACCACTGCACCCCAAAACAGCACTTCTGCAGAGGGGATGGGTAGGGCCATCCTGCAGCACCCCAACATGCCATTTCCTACCATCTGCTGTAACTTCCCCCCTGACCCTTTCCGGTCCCACTCTGCCCCTCCCTTCTCCACAGGCCACCGGGAAACTGAGTCATGGCTTGCTGTCCCTGCCCAGGGAAGGAGAGCAGGTGGGCAGTCCCCAGCACCGGGCACAGTGTGGGAAGCAGGGCAAGGCTGGTACTGACACCTCTGAAAACCACAGTAACATGGCGAAATAAAGATACCAACGTGTCCTTCGGTAAGCAGCTATCTGAATTATGAGCCTCCTCTGTGCCCTCCTCTCCTGAAGCAGAGGTTGGCCCCACTCTGCTACTGGCCATACGGACTGCACCCAGTTCTGCTGGGCTGCATCTGGCCCCATGGACTGACCGACACACTCTCTGGCTTGAGAGGGGACGGGGACATGCAATATTCATCACCAGATGCATGTAACTTAGCATGGCCCAGAAAATACATGTAATGCTACACAGAATCAAAACAAAAAACCCCAGAAACACCCACCCAAACAAAAAAATTAAAGACTCAGATAGAGCATTATGAACCAGAAGAGTGACCTGGTTCTCAGAAGGCTGGTGGGGTACTGAACACTTCCTTGAGAGCAGGTCGTTGCATTCTTTACTTTAAAAGACTCAGGTGTTTGAGTAAAGACTTGGATTCTCTGGTCCAGCTCTGGTACTGATCAGGTACTGATCTCAGTTTTCACCACACACCTCCAAAAACCTTTTTGGGGGTCTGCTTACCAGTTAACCTTCCCAGGACCAGGTCCACAGCAGTGTTCACCCACACCAGCATCCTTTAAAATCCCCCAAGTCTCATGTCCCACCCATTTATCTACCTTGTAGGCAGACCTGCTCACGCTCCGGGTCAGACACCTCACTAATGTTATTAAAGTTATGGGGTTTTTACTGCATTTCTCACGCTCACAATGAGGTTCAGAGCCCAGCATTGTCCAGTGCACTGTTCCTCTGCAAATCTCCTGCCATCTTTCCCCAGGCTCCAGTCTCTTGGTTGCCTTGCTCCACCCTCCTGGGAACTCTGAAAAATAGACCCTTTCACCCCTCCCGGGATAAGCGCATTCAGGTGGTATCTGCTGCTGTTGTCGTGCAAAGCGTAAGTTACTGCCAGTACCCCTGCCCCAGCTCTATCTCCCCAGACAACATAATAGTAGATTAAACTCATTATCTCCTATCACTTTACGGCACAATCTTTTCATTTCTCTGTTAACACACATCTGAGACATATCGAGTTGCAGGCAGGCTCACTCCAAAGGAAATTATACAAATCCTTGTATAAGCATTACCTTTTCAGTAGCAAAAAAAGCCCAAACCAACACCATCATCACCATCAAAAAAACCCACCAAAACCCAACCAAACAGAAACAGTCCAAAAATAACACTTGGAGATTGACTTAGGGACAGAATTTGACTTTTCTTTCCAGACCACCACTTCGGTCAGACCTTTCCCAGGCTCTGGAGGGCAGCATTCTCACTACTGCTCACCCTGGTGCGGCTCCATCAGCAACGTCTGGAGTCCTGTAGGGAGGAAGCTTTCATGGGTGACATGCCTTTTCCTTCCCAAAAGGCACCAGCACACGAACACAGGCATTTCCTGGTAAACTGCTCCTCCTTGCTTCCAGCCTCTGCTACAGGGGTGGCCTCTGATAGCAGCCTTCCTCCGGAAACACCACTGCGTTTTGCTCAGTTGGTCTAACAGTATGA
>NW_010408919.1:11119-11946 GCF_000710305.1 Buceros rhinoceros silvestris | reverse complement strand
GGAAAGAGAATTAACAGCGCTGTAACCTATAATAAATCATTCCTACTGAGCTGCCAGCGAGATAGCTGCACAGGAGAAAGAGTGGAGCTGTGAGTCTGTTTCCTCAACAAATCTAAGCCCTTTGGTTCCAGGCAACCAGCACAGGAGCAAGAGGAGCACTTTCAGGGTGGCAAATTGATGTGACTGATTTTTGTGTTCCCTTTACCCAGTTTATCACATGCCCAGGATAAATCATTGCAAATACTTTAAGATCCCAGACTGTCAGCCCAGGGGAGAGGTTGGAAGACCAGACCCAGACAAAAAGCCTGAGAATATTCTAGTTCCTCAAAAACTGCTCATATTTTTAGCTGTTGCTGCTCCTAGAAGATGAACTGAAAGCAGAGCTCAGACTTATTCCTTGGTGCCGTAACTGCTTTATTTTTCTGCTAGCCACAGCAGAGAGGACCTGGAGAATTACCCTCTTTGTCCACCACTGGCCCAGCTATGCTAATCTCATCAGTAATGCAAACACTGGTATAGAAAGGGCTCAAGTGACCGTGCTAACCTCTCTACACTATGCTCTCTCTGCACAGCTACAGCGCTGCTGACTAGCAGTAAGAAAACCCCAGCGCACAATCCGGCAGTTTTCCCCATGTCTGAGCTGAGCAAAGAGTTGGCTCTTTCAAGCTATTCTTGATGCACCTTCCAGAGAGGGAAACCTGTACAGCACTGCTGGGCTTGACTATCTTCTCACCATTTAGGGAATGCAGGTAGAAACACCCACTGAGTCAAAGTTTCCTCTTGCTCCCAATGATCCACCATGTCTCTGCTGAAATCCTCAGCACTCT
>NW_010408919.1:7959-11043 GCF_000710305.1 Buceros rhinoceros silvestris | reverse complement strand
TTGCCACAGCAGCTGCATTAAGGCTGCTCCTGATGTCCAGAACGACTAAGGCCATTTTTTCTGACTGACATTGCTCAGGACAGTGTCCCCATCTGACTACAAGCAGGTATGCATGTCCGGGACTTGCCTAAGGCAATGGCAGCAGCAAAGCGCAGCAGCACGTAACCCACACAGTACTTTCCAAAGTACGCAGCTCAGCCAGGAGGAAATCTCTCTCGGCTGCCCCTCCCTAAACGCTTATTCCAGCACTGCCTGTCTTAACTCCTCCCCAAATCGGGAGCAGAGTATGTGACCCCACCATCTTTGGCCTTTTCTGATCCTTCGTGCTGCACTTAAAAATGTGTAGTATGAACAGGCAAGACAGAAAAAAGGGGGAGCAGCACTTCAAGTATGACGTGGTTATAACTCATCAGGTCACAGTGCCCAGGAGCTTGAGTCTGTGGCAAGGATCTTCGCATGCGAGGTGCTGTACAAATGGCAAAAGAGAAAATACCCTCTGCTCTATGAACTGGCAATTCACATCCCAACACCCACACATAACTGAGAGCCTTTTCTGCTGGGCTTTGCATCCACTGCATGATATTTCACAGCACATCTTCAGGCCTCAGTCCAAAGGAAAGATCAGAAACTACAGGCTGTTGAAAGTTGGGTCAGAACTGTAGGGTTTGTCTCAATGGATTCTGACCATGCTCCACCATCATCCACACCCATGTATTGTAACACCAGTTCTCGCACCAAGTGCTGAAGGTCACATATGTTGAAGAGCAGTGCTTGAGTGCTGATCTGAAATTGCCTTCAGCATCAGGTACCAGTATCTCGGCTTCCCCCATGGGAAGGAAGCTCCAGCCACCAGTGCAGAGCAGGCTGTTCCCCCTGAAAAGGTTAGGAACCTCTCAGAAGGGGCAGGGAGGAAGCACACCACTGTCTGCTGCAAGCAGCTTTCCCAGAGGCTCTGCATTCCAGCTTCTGCCTCCATGTTTGCTCTCCCTTGGGAACACCAGGATCTGGAGTCCAGGGGACACGTTACAAACAAATCTAGACTATTTGTGAGTTTTAAGATGACCGGAACTGGACAGCGTTGGACTGTCTGTACAGATCTTAGAAACACCCTAAATCAGATTGGAAATGGTGAAATGGTTTTCAGAGAACTCTCCGAGCCTTTGCACCCTGGTACAAAGCTGGATGGAGGGGTCACACCTCAGGCAGCAGGGCCATTTGGGCAGCTCACAGACAAGCATTCTTTCCTCTCCTGTTTTGCCTGAACACTCTCGTCCCAGATAAACTCTGGCCACAGGTACTATAGCAGTGCGTGCCACCCCATGGCAACCACACACATGTGACCTCAGAACACCCTCCAAAGGTGGGGCAGGTGGGGGAGGCTCCTTCTCCTCTCATTCTGGGCTGGACACAGAGCTGCAAGCAGGGCGTTGTAGCTCACTGAGCACACTGACCTTTGAGAGGTGTAACAAGAGAGGTTTACAGCTCACACAGCCATCCATATTGAGACGGGCAAGTTGTGCTTGCTGCCAGCCAGTCCCTTCCCCCTGGCTCACACCCAGGGCTTTAGGCACATCACGGATGACAGGCCATGTCCCAGTCACACTCACATTATGATCAGGCTGGAGCCGGCTTCCTGACCTGGTCTCTCTGTGCAGTGAGGGGTATGATGTTCCCCGCTTCCTTCAGCGACAGAGGGCAGCTCTCTACCAGCATCTGCCAAGGGATCTGCCCAAAGGTGGCTTCAGAAACATTTAACCTCTCTTTTAACTGCCCCAGAGGATGGACTCACACTGTATCAGGGGGCTCAGCAGAGTGTCTGCTCTCCACCGCAGTACAGATACCCTGGAGCACAGCAAACTGGCTGTGCGAAGTGGACGGCACAGTCCAGAGCCAGGCATCCTGGACAGATGCTGGCATGGCTGCAGCCACTTACACTGATTAACCAAGGGTAAGCAAGAGCAGGACCATGACTTGCTTTCCTCCACGGTACAGTGAGAGGGTACTCAGGAGACTGTTTTCTTCCTGGCTGGGCCTGCTCTGCAACTCCAGGCTTCAAACAGAACAGGTCTGCAAAATGGAGTTCCCTGCCCGTTCCCCGAGTGAGGGGCAAAAGAGAAGAGAAGATGGACAAAAATACCTCCAGCCACTCACCCTGGGGCTGCTGCCTGAGGAGAACGGCTCCGGATGCCCGATTGTCACAGCAGTGCCAGGCCCATGGTATGGCTGGGACAGGGCTGCGGCAGGCTGCGCGTTTGCCCCAGCTGCTCCTCTGCTGTGTGCTGCAGAAAGCACGGTGGAGCGATACTGCCAGCAGTGAGTTGCCATAGCAATTCCCCCAAGCATGCCCCCCTGCTTCCCTCCTTTGTCTCTGCTCCCCCAAGCCTTGCTGTCCCCTCCCTGCTGCCCCACACATAAAACCTGCTGCACAACACCCAAAAGCCTCCACATGCTCCTAAAGGGCTGTCCATCACCCAGAGGAAGGGGGCAGAGGTGGAAGCCCACCCCCACAGGTCACCATCCTCTACTCAAGACCTGGATGCATCACACCCCACTGTGCTGGTCCTGAGACGAGACACAGGAGAGCCAGGCAGCCAGACTTGGGGAGTAGAAGCCCCTCTAGCTGCCCCCCACATTGTGCTATGGCAGGCAGGGATGCTTCAGCATTGCTTCAGCACACTACCTGCTCCATGATGATGACAAGCTGCCCCTGCCCAGCCCAGCCCAGTCCAACATAGCTGCCTGCAGGTCAGAAAGCACCCTGAGCTCTTTCTGCCTTGTGGCAGCACTAGGTCTGATGAAGATGGAGGTTCCAGGCTCTTCTTGTTGCAGCCTGGCAGCCATCCTCTAAGTCTCTGGGCTCTTCAGTCCCAGCCTGTTTCCACTTCAGACTGGTCTGTTCTGCTGCACTGAATGTCCCTGCAGCTTGAACCGGAGACAGGATCCTGCTTCGCTTCCTGCCCTAAAAACTGTTGTTTACTATTGCTACATGCCACTAAACAGTTACCCAACCCAATGTGCAAGCAGAGCTCCTCTCCCTTTCACCCCTCCACACCAGCACAAGATGCAACAGTAAGACAAAGGACC
>NW_010408919.1:7411-7824 GCF_000710305.1 Buceros rhinoceros silvestris | reverse complement strand
GCTGAACCACACTCAGGTGTGATACCTGCCAATATTTTTCAATTAATAAATTTAAGAACTTAGCAGAATGGATAAAAGAGAACTTCTAAAAGCTATGCTTCACTCCCCAGATCTAATAAGGCTCTGCCCTTCCCCAGATCTAACAAGGCCCAGAAAACCCAGTTACATCACTTCACAGTTATAGCAGAAGCTAGTGAAGCCTCTGTCCTGATCCAGAACGAGTCATGGAGCTCAGGAGGCCATGTCACTTCCTTCTGATACCATCAAACACGTCTTACACAGGCTAAAAATAAAGATGAGCCAAAACTGCAGAGCCACAACACGAAACTTTCGTCTTGCCTCAACACGAAACTTAGCAAACCTCAGCACTGCTAAAAAAAAAAAAAAAAAAAAACACCCTGAGAAGGGAAACG
>NW_010408919.1:1169-7315 GCF_000710305.1 Buceros rhinoceros silvestris | reverse complement strand
AAATCACCTGAGCAGGTGAAAGCCAAAAAAGTGCAGAGAAGCCAAAAGTCTTGGGTGTATAAACAAGGGAGAGGCCAGGAGGCCTCACCCTGTGCTGCGCTGGGCTGGAGGATTGTCGTGGCAGATGCCAAGCAGCCATTCAGCCATACAGAGAGGGCCAGAGCTGGACTCTCATCTCACTCAGCTGTGGGCTTTGGAGTATTTCCTCAGCCAGAGGTTCCATGGAAGCCTGCTTCCTGTGTCGCGTGTGCCCATCCAAGACAAAAGGAACCAAGTGCTGTGAATAGGAAGGATGCTGAATTTTCTTCAGGAAAAGGCTGGAAAGCTGCAGCCTGCTTCCCATCACGCAACACGGGGGCACCCAGAAAGCAAGGTCCAAAGAGTGCTTGGTGCTGGGGCTAAAAAAGGGGTCACACATACATCTGATATGGCTTAGACACTTTAGGTAAATGAGGAATTCAAAGTTCTTCCTAATCCCTGGGACGCTATGCCCTAGCAAAACCTTCACGCACAAGGATACAGGGCTCTCACACAGCACTTAGCAGGGAGCCCCAGGATTGGACAAAAATAGGAGCTCAGAGGGACACCGGCAATGTTTGGAGACCTAAAATTAGCCTCAGCAGATGATCCTCTGCTCCATTCTTGGGAGCAGCGAGAACCAAACAAGCATCCAGCTGTCCCAACACTCCCATGAACAGGATCTTTGAATGCCCAACCTACTTAGAACGGAGATGGTAGGGCAAAGAGAGGATTCCTCGCATAACTTCAGTGCCAATACTCACGGGCAACCCAGGGTCCCATCTCTGAAAAGCGGGCAACACCTTCTTGGGGCTTCCAGTGGAAAGAAGGACTTACTCTAGATTAGATGGTCAGGCCAAGGGGCAATGGCAGCCCACACACTCCAAGACCAGGCCGAAGGACGTCAGAATGATCACTTTCTGTTGAGGATCTAACCTCCACTCCCCCCAGTCTTTGAGTTTGCCAGATAAGCACTCCATCACATTCCTGACAGAGGCACTGCAAGTCTGTATCAGCTTCTGGATTACTGCCAGCTGCACTAAACTGGAAGCTGATACATGGTTAATTCAGCCCGAACAGAAGTTTACTGATATCCCCTTGGTTAGGAGATAGCCAAGCCAGAGAGAAGAGGTTTATGCTAAATAAACCAAATAATGGGCGAAGCTGCTGCATTACGTATGTCAGAGATTTGCTGTCCCTGCTTGTATCACGATATTTGGTCAGCAAGGGTGGGGAAGAGAAGTGGATCCAACGTAGTAAGCCTTGTGTTAAAACGTCTCTTGCCAAAAGCCATGGGAGCCCTGAGAAGATGCTGGGAGTTTGGTGGACTGGGATCTGCAAGCAGCTCCAGCAGAACCAAGGGCAAACCTTTTATCCGGCCTTAACCATGCACACATCTCTTTCCCATCACTTAGCCACATAACCTATTTCTTTTCCATCACTAAGAAAGATATAATATCCCAGCATGGAGCAGTAATTGGCAAAACTCAGCTGGATAAAGGGGCTGGTCTGCTGCCACTGCATTGTATGACTGGGAGTCCACAGCACACAGCACGTGTGAAGGACTCCTTCCTTCCTTTTAACTTCCCAGGTAAAACCACCCCTTGCTTCACTCACTGTGGATACCACTTTGGCATCAGGCTGAAGGATGAGATGGCCTGAGGCCCAGTCTCCAGCTGTCTCTGGCCTGGCCCCAAATTTTGCTGGCAGACACTTCAGAGAAAAAGCCACAAAGCCAGGGCAGCCACGCGTCCTAAACAGCATCTTCCCCATGTAACTTCTCCTGACCAAATCCCACCTGAGCTCTGCGGAGAGAGAATGGCTCAGCCTGGGGGAAGAGTGCTGATGAGGTCTCCCTTTCAGGTCTGAGCACACCGTGCACGGGGGCAGTCCCTGCTGGATCACACGCAGGCACACAAGCATCCAGGCACAGGAGAAGTCCACCACCCTCTTAGCCTTCTCCAGGATGTTACCTCAGAGCAACAAGGCCTGACCTTCAAATTTCTTGATAGTGGCAATACAAAGACTACCAGTCCTCTTGAAACACTTCACTGTCACTCTAAGCCTCATCCACTGCTGTCAAGGGCCTCCTTGAGCTATGACATCCTGGAAAAATGCAGGCAGAGCTCAACTGGTTCTAACAGAAAGCAGGATCATGTCTGCCACAAGCTCTGGGTGAAGTCTCAGCTCTGTTTGTTCAGGTGAAGGACAGCAAGCAGCAGAGTCCAACAGCTGGGAAATGCTCCCACTCAATGCTGCTGGTACGCAGGACAAGTGCAACAAGCAGCACAGACTGCAAACTCCCAAAGGCTTAAAACACGCTGCCCTTGACCTCCCAACAACTGTGTGCAGGGTTCAATGGTCTTAACAGCACCATTCGCACATGTCCAGGCTCCTTTCACCACACTGTCAGCCAGGCGTGAGGCAGGAGCACCCAGAAAGTCTGGGTTGTGGCAGCACCTAACCTGGGTGTCAGCTACTCCACAGAGCTGTCCCTGCATACTGAGGGGAGAAGAGCATACAGTTCCTCTGCTTCTTCACACAGCCCTGATGAGGGAAGAGAAATTGGTGACAATTGAACAGGTGCTAACCTTGGTGCAGGGCTGAAGCAGACAGGAAAGGCAGCTGTTAGTTGTAAGCACCTGCAATGTTGTCGTGGTTGGGTTGCTTGTTCTGGCTGTCTTGGGTCACCTGGAATGACAAGTGCACAGAGACAGGTTCAGCTCAGCTGGAAAATACTCTGCCCACTCAAAAGTATCTTCCAAACACTGACTGGGCAGTAATTGCTCACCCAAGCCAAGTGAGTTTGTGGCGTATACACAGAAACAATAGACTCTGAGCACCCCAGCATCTGAGAGATCCCACCATTTCTTTTACCAGTGCTGAGGCCTCCACTCCAGCTGCAGCCCTGACTCCCTCTTGGCATTCCAGTTATCATTCCAGTTCCCTGCATGGCTCCCAGCGGGTGCATGGTTGGTTCCCCAGAGAGGGCTGCTAAGGTCGCTGCCACAGTCCCCCTTCCCCGGATTTCAGCGGGAAATAAAGCTTTTCTGTGCCCTTGGCTTTGCTCTTCTCCACCCACACACGTGTACATTGCTCCACCACAGAGGTTTTGCCAGAACTCAAATGGGTGCCCTGGCATATGGTTTATCTAAAAGAACAGCCTCTGGCTGTTGTCCCCACAGGCCACCTGCTAAATCACCTCCCAGCCAGGGCAGAGAGGGCCAAACTCCACTGCTGGAGAAACACCACTCCCAACAACCCAAACAGACCAAGCCAAACCCAACATCACAGCGTTTCCCAGACTACAGTGAAAGGGGAAAACGACATCTTAATAGAAATCTCCGAAAGGCCTGCCAACACCATCACAAAGACGTTGTTTCAGACTTCTCCCTGGGCTCCCAGTGCTGTAATTACAGACTACTGGAGATTGCACTGTGTGGGGGCCAGGTCCTCATGCCCAGCAGTCCTGAAAACCAGGAATGGTATCAGCCTCCCCAAAACCAGGCCTGACAGTCCTCTGGCCGTAGGCATAACGAGCAAAAGCTGCTTAGGGGCAGTACCTGCTCCCCAGCCTGCCTTCCCGCATGGGCAACCACCCTGTGGTACTATCAGCCGCACAAACCAGCTCCAGACAAGAGGTGTAGCACTGGTGAGCAGAGCACTGCGGGCAGTCATGCTGCCTGTCCCCAAGAAGCTCCCCTTTGCACGGTGATGCAGCGAGGAACCACCACACTGGCTTACTGGTGCACTGGCCCTTTAAACAGTCCTGAAGACATCCAGAAAGTTAGTGCTTAACATCACCTGCACCTACACAGCAAACAGGTCAACCTGCACCTGCATCCCAGGAAAGGTCCCACCTGGAATCTGGGCAAGTAGTCACCAGGGCTGTGCTTTTGGAGAGCTTACAAGCAAAAGAAGCCCTAGTAAGTGTAGCATGTATACATATACTTAAAACCCTCCACCAATTCCCTGCTTGACCACACTACCTTTCAGAGAAGGCTCAAAAGGCTCTAAGCCTGAGCAGTGACAAGAATTGCTTTGGACATGTCTGAAGTACCACCACCCCCATAGTGCTGCAGCACAGGAACCGATGGCAATGTATCCGACAGTGATGGGTTGAAAACACTCCCCAGGAAGAATGCAATTACCCCAAATGGGCTGAGGCCAGGAGACCTGGATTATCACCTCAGCTGTTGCGTAAAGGGCTTTGCATCTTTGTTCACTTCCAACAAGAAGAATCACAGGGTTGACATCAGCCCTGGCCCGGAACATGGATTTGTAACTACAAAGCACTTCCAGCTGAATCACTAACCGCACTTTTTGCAGCACACAGGACTCCTTTGGAGGCTTCCCATCCAAGTGTTGTTCCACCACCATGCTGCTTAGCTGGGGGGTTGTTCAGGCCAGAACATGGGCAAGCATGTCTGCAAACCTCTGGCCAGTCTTGAAAAAGCTCTCTGAAATGCAGAGCATGTAAGTTCAGCTGCCCACAGGATTCACAACCAGCTGAAGACACTGACATAAACAGGGGGAAAACATTCTAACTGGCAGCTGGGCACTCACGAGGCCAACCAAGAGAGGCTACGAAAGAGAGGAGCAAAGGCACAGGGAGGATGAAGATTTGCAAAGACACTTCCAGTCACAGAAAATTGTTTTTTTAGAGCAAACCTTAAACTTTGGGAGACCAAGTTCTCCAGAGGTTATATTTACCTGGCTCACTTGTTCACAAGGAAAAACAAAACAGAAAAACAAAGAAAGAGAGGAGATCAAAATACCAGGGAGTGGAGGTGCCAGGTACTGCAGACAGAAGGAAGGATCAGAAACACACGATGGCATTAGTAGGATGTGGGGACGTAGACAACTTGTCAGAGGAAGGGGGTGCCTGGGAGGGATGCAAGGTGGAGAGGCAAAAACCTTCTGCAGAAGACTCTCAATGCCAAGTAACCTGAAACAATACCCTCCAAAAGCCATCTGTTAACGTAAGAATGTCTCCCTTCGGGATTTTTCTTGTGCTGCCCTTCACACCTGTTCTGCTTCAAACCTGACTCATTAATTCCCCCAGCTGTGAAAACTTCCAGTAATTTGATTACAGCTCCATGGACAGCATGAGGAGGACACCACTTTTCTAGTCAATACAGCTTCACTTTTTTCCTTTCACACCTGTGGTCGCATACCTATGAACTATGTTTTCTTGTTCTGTATCCAGGAAGTGTCCTGGCCCCCAGCACTGTACATTTCCACACAGCACATGACCGTGCCTAGCAAATCTATCAGGGAACAAGTGTGGGCAGGCCCAGAGCAGCCAGGGCAGGTAAAGGCCTCAGGACGAGTCAAGAGTCATTGACTCTGAAGAGTCACATCAGTAACTATCCCCTAGAACCACCCTCAGACCCAGAAGCAGTGGGGAAGTTGGGGTGTCCCTGCCCTCTGCTTCTCAGTGTGGCGGTGCAGAAATGGGCCAGGGCAAGCAGCTGGTAGCAGACAGCAAGGAGGAAGATCAGCAGCACAGATGTACTTTCCGGCTCTCAGAGGTTCCTTGAACCCAGGGAGGGAACTTCCTTTCCTCCTCTTGTTCCGCATGCTCAGAAGACCTGAGCTGCTCAGGGAACGTGGTCTGGGAAAGCTCAGCACCATGGCAGAGGGAGAGTGTGCAGACTGGGGGCTTCCAGTCCCTGGAGGAAGCCATCAGAAACAGCAACCCTACCAAGTAAAATCAGAATGATTTGTTATTCCCTAAGGTCCATTCCTGGAGAGGGCAGGTGTGAAGGACAATATCGAGAGCTGCACTGCCCAGCTCACTGCAAAGGCAGGAAGCCCCTCAGCAAGTTGTGCCTCTAATAGAGGCTTCCAAAAGTCACTTTGGAGTGACCCCACCAGCAGTGGAAACTTCCAGCAGCAGCTAAGAAAACTCTCATGCAGAGAGCAGAAACAAGGTGAGTAGCAGAGCTGAAACAGCCCCAGCCTTGCCCCACTGGCAGGCCAGACCTGGATCCACAAGCCCAGCTCCCCAGTGACCGCAGCTCTATGGCTGGGGTGACAGGAGGGCACTGCTGTCCCCACACATCCTAGCTGCTCCAGGGTCCACAGGAGGGTGCTTGTCTGGGTGGCTCGAATGTCAGCAGGGA
>NW_010408919.1:0-1075 GCF_000710305.1 Buceros rhinoceros silvestris | reverse complement strand
AGCAGGAACATGACAAAATATTATGGAAGCAGCTGCTGTGGGCAAGGTGAAGGCAGGTGCTGCCTCCTCTGCAAGAGACGTGGTGGCAGCAGTGTCCCACTCTGATCCAAACCCTGTATGAACCTCCCTGCCCACCCAGCTCCCACACTGCTGCCCTGCCCTCAGCATGGGCAGAGAGAGCTGCCAGGAGCTGCAGATCCCAGCCTGCCGCCATGCCCAAACCAGTGGCTGGGCTGCGCAGAGGGAGCTGCATGCTGGGACGTGTAGTCTCTACCAGGGCCCCGCTGCTCACCCACGCCAAGACCTGCACAATGTGAATTGTGCTGTGAAATAAGGCAGTGATGAAGCTTTAGAGAAATAATTAATTCTCCTGGTCCTCAACCCCTTTCTAGAGCACAGGTCAGTGAATATTAATTCTAATACTGTCACATTGGGAGTTTTCTCCTCTTTCACCTGCCAGAACTTCATCACCTTCTGCCTGGGCTACTAAGCTTGCCGAGACTCTCCTTTACATCAGGGTTCAGTCCTCCTACACTCTCCACAAGATTCCAACTTCCCCATTTGCTAAGGTTAACAGACACGATCCAGGCAGAGGACAGCTCTGTAACCAGATCTTTGCTTGCGTGATGCCTTTCAAAAAGGCACTGAGTGGAAGTGACTTCCAAAACACCCTAAGATGCGGCATGTCATTCCTCTACCATACACCTCCCACAGCGGCTCCAAACTCCACGCTCCTTCCTTAAAAATAAAAGGTGTCTGGGAACCCCAGAGACAAGTCTCTGCCCGAGGGATCACGTTCACAAGTGGGCTGCGAGCAAACCCACCGCCCCAGCTCCCATCACGCTGCCATCCCTACGGCCTTCCCTAACGCACGTCAGCTTTCTCGACACGACGCAAGGGACTGCCAAGAGTACGCTGCGCACTGCCTGCGTGATTGCTGCAGAAATCGGGTGCTTCGGCCACAGCAATCGCTGGAAAACCTCACCAAGTCTGCAGCTGCTGGTTGTGGGTGGGTAAACGTCCCCCGCGATGGGTCCTTCAGCCGCTGGCGGCCGTCACCAGAGGGCAGCAAGCC
>NW_010408918.1:0-451 GCF_000710305.1 Buceros rhinoceros silvestris | reverse complement strand
TAGGAGTGCTGTGTTGATGGGGAGCCCATTTTTGTGTCGACCAGAGCTAGTCCTTTGCTGATGGACTTGGTGTCCTTTGCTCAAATGTTATCTGCCCTTTGCAGGCCTCCAGAGTTTTTCTCTAAACTTTGTCAGGATTTTTTTTTAACGCAGTGGAGCCTTATAGGGAGGCTGCTTAAATACATGAGCAGTCAGCATCTCTGCAAGGCTTAGCTGTATGGAAATGATGTGGTCACACGAAGCCAGGACCGCCTGGGAGCAGATGGGAAATGATTGCTCACCAGCTGTCTTTTGTCCCCCCAGCTCCAGGCCACCATGGTGGGACTTCTGGCTGCTGTTGCTGCTGTGATCCTGGGAGCCATCTCCAAGGGCTCTGTGGAGCTGAGCCATGCTGCTGTCCTGTGTGCCAGCAGTGTGACAACAGCCTTCATAGCTGCGCTTTCTCTTGGTG
>NW_010408917.1:0-1150 GCF_000710305.1 Buceros rhinoceros silvestris | reverse complement strand
AGGGTATGTTCTTCATGTAGAAGAACAACAGCTGGAGAGGTTCATGGTGGAAAAAGCCCTCAAGAAACCCAAAAGCAAATCCAGCACGGGCTGTTCAGTGGAAAAACACATCTTCTGCATCGGAGAGACCACAGACAATGGGTTCTTACAGCTCCCTTTGCAGACTGGCCAACCCTGTGGCGAGGGATGGGGATTCCTGAGGGCAGGGTCTTGGCGTGTGCATGTCTCCCCACGACTCATGCAGCCGAGTGTCTCAAAGACCATTGGGTCTGCAGGCCATGAAAAGAGAACCCCAAAGACCATGGCGTTATCTGATGGAGGTGGCTGTTTCCTGGCAGTCACGCCAGCTGCTGGTCACGCTGGCGTGTCCTCATTGGTTTGGGGTGAGCTGCAGCAGACCGGACTGCTGGGCAAGGACTGCTGGTGCCAGCAACGCCTCTTGTGTTTGAGGGAGCGTGTCTGAGGCTTTGTGGTCAGTCCGCTGTCAGGGAGTGCCCTCAAGAGGCTGCTTGGCTTAATGCTCTTCTCAAGGGAAACGGGCCCTGGCCCCACCCAGGCATGCCTTCCTGCTGGTCCTTACTTCATGACAGTCCACCACTGAGGTTGCTTTTGAGGACATGGTGGCCCTTCAGGCTTCCTCTTCCATGTAGTGCTCCCGTTTGTCTCCTCGACTTTGTGTGGGAACCATAACTCCTCCTTCCTCTCTTCCCAGATCTACCAGAAGATCCCAAGCACGGATCCATCAGCCAGGAAGACCCAGCAGGTCATTGCCTCCATCCGCGCCATGAGCTTGCCCAGCGGCCCCATGGCATCGCGCCACCACTACTCCCCCATCTACCTGTCGTGTGCCATGCTCCTGGCCGCCCTGAGCTGGCAGTACCTGAGCACCATGTCCAAGGCCACTGAGGAGTACGTCCAGGCGGGCGAGAACTGATGGATGGCAGGCGGGCGGGTGGGTGGAGAGGTGGTTGGTGGATGAGTAGTGGAGACAGGAGGCTCCTTGTCCCTTGCTGGGGGGCGTGGCCAGGCACTGGAACAGTGATGAAGATGGGATGCCGGTGAGCTGCAGCCCCAGGGCAGCGGCACCAGACTCCATTCCTCACTGTCCTTGGATGGTCACAAACACTGACTGGAGTCTTACAGTTTGGGG